>NW_028318784.1:5938841-6095122 GCF_062004578.1 Staurois parvus
AGAAGAATCTTTTCATTCTTCTCATTCTTCTTTTCATTCTTCTTCTTTTCATTCTTCTTCTTCTTTTCATTCTTCTTTTCATTCTTCTTCTTCTTTTCATTCTTCTTCTTCTTTTCATTCTTCTTTTCATTCTTCTTCTTCTTCTTTTCATTCTTCTCATTCTTCTTTTCATTCTTCTCATTCTTCTTTTCATTCTTCTTCTTTTCATTCTTCTTCTTTTCATTCTTCTTTTCATTCTTCTTCTTCTTTTCATTCTTCTTCTTCTTCTTTTCATTCTTCTTTTCATTCTTCTTCTTCTTTTCATTCTTCTTCTTCTTCTTTTCATTCTTCTTTTCATTCTTCTCATTCCTCTTTTCATTCTTCTCATTCTTCTTTTCATTCTTCTTTTCATTCTTCTTCTCATTCTTCTTTTCATTCTTCTTCTTTTCATTCTTCTTTTCATTCTTCTCATTCTTCTTTTCTTCTTCATGAAAAGAAGAATGAGAAGAAGAATGAAAAGAAGAATGAAAAGAAGAATGAGA
Source organism: Staurois parvus (assembly GCF_062004578.1). Classification (NCBI taxonomy): domain Eukaryota; kingdom Metazoa; phylum Chordata; class Amphibia; order Anura; family Ranidae; genus Staurois; species Staurois parvus. Next base: position 5,939,363 of record NW_028318784.1, read on the forward strand.
AGAAGAATGAAAAGAAGAATGAAAAGAAGAATGAGAAGAATGAAAAGAAGAAGAAGAATGAAAAGAAGAATGAGAAGAAGAATGAGAAGAAGAATGAAAAGAAGAAGAAGAAGAATGAAAAGAAGAATAAGAATGAAAAGAAGAATGAAAAGAAGAAGAATCTTTTCATTCTTCTCATTCTTCTTTTCATTCTTCTTTTCATTCTTCTTCTTCTTCTTTTCATTCTTCTTCTTCTTTTCATTCTTCTTTTCATTCTTCTTCTTCTTCTTTTCATTCTTCTTCTTCTTTTCATTCTTCTTTTCATTCTTCTTCTTCTTCTTTTCATTCTTCTCATTCTTCTTTTCATTCTTCTTCTTCTTCTTCTTTTCATTCTTCTTCTTCTTTTCATTCTTCTTTTCATTCTTCTTCTTTTTCTTTTCATTCTTCTTCTTCTTTTCATTCTTCTTCTTCTTTTCATTCTTCTTTTCATTCTTCTTCTTCTTCTTTTCATTCTTCTTCTTCTTTTCATTCTTCTTTTCATTCTTCTTCTTCTTTTCATTCTTCTTCTTCTTCTTTTCATTCTTCTCATTCTTCTTTTCATTCTTCTTTTCATTCTTCTTCTCATTCTTCTTTTCATTCTTCTTCTTCTTCTTTTCATTCTTCTTTTCATTCTTCTTTTCTTCTTCATGAAAAGAAGAATGAGAAGAAGAATGAAAAGAAGAATGAAAAGAAGAAGAAGAATGAAAAGAAGAATGAGAAGAAGAATGAAAAGAAGAATGAGAAGAAGAATGAGAAGAATGAAAAGAAGAATGAGAAGAATGAAAAGAAGAATGAAAAGAAGAAGAAGAAGAATGAAAAGAAGAATGAAAAGAAGAAGAATGAAAAGAAGAATGAGAAGAAGAATGAAAAGAAGAATGAAAAGAAGAATGAGAAGAATGAAAAGAAGAATGAAAAGAAGAAGAAGAATGAAAAGAAGAATGAGAAGAAGAATGAAAAGAAGAATGAGAAGAATGAAAAGAAGAATGAGAAGAATGAAAAGAAGAATGAAAAGAAGAAGAAGAAGAATGAAAAGAAGAAGAAGAATGAAAAGAAGAATGAAAAGAAGAAGAAGAAGAATCTTTTCATTCTTCTCATTCTTCTTTTCATTCTTCTTCTTCTTCTTTTCATTCTTCTTCTTCTTTTCATTCTTCTTTTCATTCTTCTTCTTTTCATTCTTCTTCTTCTTCTGAGGATGAGGATGAAGAAGAAGAAGAAGAAGAAGTAGGATGAAAATAAGAAGAATTCCAAGCCGGCAAAAAGTGTATCTGCAGAGCTTCTCTATTTCTGACAGTTCTCTGACATTCACATTTACAGCGGTTGAAACATTGTATCTATTTGTTTCCATAAATGGAAACAAATAGATACAATGTTTCAACCGCTGTAAATGTGAATGTCAGAGAACTGTCAGAAATAGCGGAGCTCTGCAGATACACTTAGCGGAGCTCTGCAGATACACTTTTTGCCGGCTTGGAATTCTTCTTATTTTCATCCTACTTCTTCTTCTTCATCCTCATCCTCAGAAGAAGAAGAAGAGGATGAGGATGAAGAAGAAGAAGAAGAAGTAGGATGAAAATAAGAAGAATTCCAAGCCGGCAAAAAGTGTATCTGTAGAGCTCCGCTATTTCTGACAGTTCTCTGACATTCACTCCATACAGCGGTTGAAACATTGTATCTATTTGTTTCCATAATAGATACAATGTTTCAACCGCTGTATGGAGTGAATGTCAGAGAACTGTCAGAAATAGCGGAGCTCTGCAGATACACTTAGCGGAGCTCTGCAGATACACTTTTTGCCGACTTGGAATTCTTCTTATTTTCATCCTACTTCTTCTTCTTCTTCTTCTTCATCCTCATCCTCATCCTCTTCTTCTTCTGAGGAGGATGAGGATGAGGATGAAGAAGAAGAAGTAGAAGAAGAAGTAGGATGAAAATAAGAAGAATTCCAAGCCGGCAAAAAGTGTATCTGCAGAGCTCCGCTAAGTGTATCTGCAGAGCTCCGCTATTTCTGACAGTTCTCTGACATTCACTCCATACAGCGGTTGAAACATTGTATCTATTTGTTTCCATAAATGGAAACAAATAGATACAATGTTTCAACCGCTGTATGGAGTGAATGTCAGAGAACTGTCAGAAATAGCGGAGCTCTGCAGATACACTTAGCGGAGCTCTGCAGATACACTTTTTGCCGACTTGGAATTCTTCTTATTTTCATCCTACTTCTTCTTCTTCTTCTTCTTCTTCATCCTCATCCTCTTCTTCTTCTTCTGAGGATGAGGATGAAGAAGAAGAAGAAGAAGAAGTAGGATGAAAATAAGAAGAATTCCAAGCCGGCAAAAAGTGTATCTGCAGAGCTCCGCTAAGTGTATCTGTAGAGCTCCACTATTTCTGACAGTTCTCTGACATTCACTCCATACAGCGGTTGAAACATTGTATCTATTTGTTTCCATTTATGGAAACAAATAGATACAATGTTTCAACCGCTGTATGGAGTGAATGTCAGAGAACTGTCAGAAATAGCCTATTTCTGACAGTTCTCTGACATTCACTCCATACAGCGGTTGAAACATTGTATCTATTTGTTTCCATTTATGGAAACAAATAGATACAATGTTTCAACCGCTGTATGGAGTGAATGTCAGAGAACTGTCAGAAATAGCGGAGCTCTGCAGATACACTTAGCGGAGCTCTGCAGATACACTTTTTGCCGGCTTGGAATTCTTCTGATTTTCATCCTACTTCTTCTTCTTCTTCTTCTTCTTCTTCTTCATCCTCATCCTCAGAAGAAGAAGAAGAGGATGAGGATGAGGATGAAGAAGAAGAAGAAGAAGAAGTAGGATGAAAATAAGAAGAATTCCAAGCCGGCAAAAAGTGTATCTGCAGAGCTCCGCTAAGTGTATCTGCAGAGCTCCGCTAAGAAATAGCGGAGCTCTGCAGATACACTTTTTGCCGGCTTGGAATTCTCCTTCTTCTCATCCTTCTTCTTCTTCTCATCCTTCTTCTCATCCTTCTTCTTCTTCTTCTCATCCTTCTTCTTCTTCTCATCCTTCTCCTTCTTCTCATCCTTCTTCTTCTTCTCATCCTTCTTCTTCTTCTCATCCTTCTTCTTCTTCTCATCCTTCTCCATCTTCTCATCCTTCTTCTCATCCTTCTTCTTCTCATCCTTCTTCTTCTCATCCTTCTTCTTCTTCTCATCCTTCTCCTTCTTCTCATCCTTCTTCTTCTTCTCATCCTTCTCCTTCTTCTCATCCTTCTTCTTCTTCTCATCCTTCTCCTTCTTCTCATCCTTCTTCTCATCCTTCTCCTTCTTCTCATCCTTCTTCCCATCCTTCTCCTTCTTCTCATCCTTCTCCTTCTTCTCATCCTTCTCCTTCTCCTTCTTCTCATCCTTCTCCTTCTTCTCATCCTTCTCCTTCTCCTTCTTCTCATCCTTCTCCTTCTTCTCATCCTTCTCCTTCTTCTCATCCTTCTCCTTCTTCTCATCCTTCTCCTTCTTCTTCTTCTCATCCTTCTTCTTTTTCTCATCCTTCTCCTTCTTCTCATCCTTCTTCTTCTTCTCATCCTTCTTCTTCTCATCCTTCTCCTTCTTCTCATCCTTCTTCTCATCCTTCTTCTCATCCTTCTCCTTCTTCTCATCCTTCTCCTTCTTCTCATCCTTCTCCTTCTTCTCATCCTTCTCCTTCTCCTTCTTCTCATCCTTCTCCTTCTTCTCATCCTTCTCCTTCTTCTCATCCTTCTCCTTCTCCTTCTTCTCATCCTTCTCCTTCTTCTCATCCTTCTCCTTCTTCTCATCCTTCTCCTTCTCCTTCTTCTCATCCTTCTCCTTCTTCTCATCCTTCTCCTTCTCCTTCTCTTTCCTCATCTCCAAGGGCATTTAAATTAAAGGTACAGTGTTCTGCACTAATATAAAGGCTCTCTGAAGCCTAGAAACCCTTTTTATAAGTTGAATTCGTAGCGAATAAATTCGCATCGAATCGAATTTCTTCCTCAAATTCGGCGAATCAGCCGAATCGAATTTTTGAATAATTCGCTCATCTCTAGTATCAACCATTAGTGGAGAATATCTCCTTAACACCATGTAAGTGTTCTAGGGAATGCATCTGTGGGCCCTTAAGTCCCCACCTGAACCTGTTCACAATCGCAGGTGGGTATGAGCTTCTCGCTTCTACTAGCATTGTGCCAGTTCCTTGTTTTGGTCACTAGGTTTTCCAAAACATCAGCACGTTTGTTCTCTGATCTTCACCGCATTTATTAGTCCACCAACCTGTAGAGTAAAGCTTTATAAATACATGGGGAAACTGAGATGATGAGAGTCAAGAAACCAGCTGACCAAGAAGCTTAAAACCTGATTCTGTGTCCAATTCAGGGCCGAATTTAGCATTAGACACAATAGGCCTGTATCTACAGATAGCAGGGTTTATTTATTTATTTTTTATTTCAGGTACTTCTATAGCACCGTCAATTTACACAGTGCTTTACATACATGTATTGTACATTCACATCAGTCCCTAATCCTCAAGGGGAGCACATGCTAAGGTCCCTAACTCACATTCATACATACACATGCTAGGGCCAATTTAGACAGGAGCCAATTAACCTACCAGTATGTCTTTGGTGTGTGGGAGGAAACCCACACAGGCACAGTGAGAACATGCAAATTCCAGGCAGGAGGTGCCATCGTTGGGATTTGAACCAATGACCCTAGTACTGCCAGGCTGAAGTGCTAACCATTAAGCCACTGTGCTGAACTCCAGTCAAACAGATAAATTCATAGATGAAATACATACTGTATATGGGAGTTAATGCAAAGAAAAGAGCTGCACTCCAATGATGTCACTAAAACTTGACACCTTTATCGTTGGACGTTACATACTGCATCCTTCCACCCAAGGTTTGCCCCTCTAATGCATTACACCCATCCTGGCTTAGATAGAGAGTCTCTACATCTAAGTCAGGATGGGTGTAACACATTAGATGGGCAAACCTTGGGTGGAAGGAAGCAGTATGTGCCGTCCAACGATAAAGGTGTCAAGTTTTAGTGACATTATTGGAGTGCGGCCCTTTTCTCTGTAGGGGCCTATATTGCATGAAGCATGGATGGGCTCCTAGTGGAAGTGAGTAGCTTCATGCGGTGAGACTTTGGTTTGTTTTCTAACATATATGGAAGTTGTTATACCTGTAAAATGATTTGTTTTTCTACCTATCCACATTTGATATTTACAAAGTCCTGTTATGCAGTATAGCCAGGTGGATAACTCCACTTACAATTGAAGCGGTATTAAATCCAAAAACAAAAATTATACCGTAGCTTACCAGTCCTTAAAGCTGAGTTCCACCTGAAAAATAAAAAATAAAAGTCATTAGCTACAAAAAACTGTAGCTACTGACTTTTAAAATACCGCCACTTACCTGTCCCTCGGTCCAGCGGTGTCCTCACCATAGCTGGTTTCTCTCCCTGCCACTGACATCTTTAGTGTGGGCACCCGGTTTTGACAGCTTGTGGCTTCACAGCTGGGTGCCCACTGCGCATACGTGAGAAGCACTGTGCTTTGTGAATGGCCCCATAGTCTTCTGGGATCTGTCATGTTTCCCAGAACACTATGGGGAGGGAGGGGGGAGGACGACTTCCTCTTCCGACTGCCTAGGGAGCCGGTACCTGTCAAATTCGGGTACCCCTCCCCCCCACTCCCCAAAGGTGCCAATCCTTAATGGGGAGCGGGGGACAAAGGCTTACCTCCCCTTTTGGGTGGAGCTCCGCTTAAATTGTGGTGGCTGCATTCATTTTCTTTTTTAGTCTTTTTTTGCTTCACTTTCACTTTATGATCACACTTTCTGTCTCAGGGTGTCTCTGCTCTGGATGTAAGAACAGAAACACCTTTGGACAGCAGTGTTGTCAAACTTTGGAGAGGGTTGTATTAAATGCACTAGCAAGTTTGGATAGACTTGATGAATTAAGCTGAACTCCAGCTAACACTTTTTAAACAGTTATAACATATATTTTTCCCTTAAGAATAAAGGTTTTACATGGGATTGCAGACCCGATAAGCACCCTTTATCAACAGGTAATAAAATCTCATGAAATAAAAGGGTGTTAACTAAATGAAACAACAAATATAAATATCTGTAGAAAATATTAGACCGCAACCCTTTATTGAGGTTAAAAGCTCATACATACATTTTTTTATAAATTTCCTTTAACCTCTTCCCGTCCGCCCATAGTCTAAAGATGGAGGACGAGAAGCTTTTCCAATGTGGGCTAAGGTACCTGTACATCAACCTGCATTGGTTGCTCCTGTGTGGCTCACAGAGCACACATCAAGGATCGGTATATCGCCCAGACACAGTGGATCACATTACCGCCATGGCTGGGCAATCACATGGTGTTTTACCATGTGATTTCTGTGTCCAATCACAGCAATCACATAGTAAACACTGGAAAGTGAAACTATAGATTGCTTTTCTCAGTGTGAGAGCAGAGAGATGCCATTTTGCAGCCTGTGAGTGTACAACAGCCTGTCAGGCTGCTTATACACTCACAGACTGCTGTGCCAGCCATCCACATTGGAACTTTGTCCATGTCCATGTCTCTTAATTGTGGTCCTGCATTGTCACACAGGCTTCTGATGCCGAATAGTTTGCTGTCTAAACACATATTGCACAGGCATGGTCCAATGTTGTCACATGAGGAAATCGACCACGAGTAAGGCTGTTGTCATGTAGACGGGAAGTGGCTGCAAAGAAATTACAGTAGATTAGCAGCACTGAGAAACACAGTCATACAATGAAATACTTTTTCATTATACATTTTCTGAAATATTCTAAGCCACGTTAAATTATTTAAAACAAACAAATGTTCTGTGTGAAAGAAGTGATTCTAGTAAAGGAATATTGCTTAAGTTGCCAAAGGCTCCAGTGAAGAAAATCTGGCCCTGATGTAACTTATTTACAGGTGAAACTCAAAAAATGAGAATATCGTGCAAAAGTTCATAATTTGATTTTTTTTTTAATTATTTATTTTTGCTACTTTTGTTTGCTACTTCTTTTTTCCATAAAAGCGGAGTTATTCCTTGGGTGTTTCAGATAGAAGTAGGCTGTTTAACCACTTGGTAACCACGCTATAGCTGAATGACGGCTACAGCGCAATTAGCTAGCTCTGGGAGGGTGTAACATGACGTCCTCCCAGAACATGCCCTCCCACGTGCCTCCAGGGGCGTGCACCTACAGACACAGTCCATTGACACAGCAGACCATGGAGTAAATACAGTTGCCAGTTATCAGCAGCATTTTCCTCACGCTGTCACAGTGTGAGGAAAGTGCTGCCGTAAATCGGCAGCTATCACAGAGCAGATTGGCACTGATGATCAGGCCACTGATGATAAGTGCCCTGCAGTGCCGCCTAGCAGTGCCTCCCACCAGTGCCCAGCAGTGCCATCCATCAGTGCCCCTCAGCAGTGCCACCCATCAGTGCTGCCCAGCAGTTCCGCCCATCAGTGCCCAGCAGTGCAGCCAGTCAGTGCTGCCAGTCAGGGCTGTCAGTCAGTGCTGCCCGTCAGTGTCACCCATCAGTGCCACCTATCAGTGACCATCATTGCTGCATATCAGTGCAGCATCAGTGCCTCCTCATCAATACCCACCAGTGCCGCCTCATCAGTGCCACCTCATCAGTGCAGCCTACAGTACCTATCTGTGCCACCTCATCAGTGCCCATCAGTGCTGCCTATCAGTGCCCATCAGTGCAGCCTCATCAAAGCACATCAGTCAAGGAGAAAAAATTACCTGTTTGCAAAATTTTATAATAGAAAAAAAGAAAACATTGTTTTCAAATTTTTTGCTCTTTTTTTGTTTATAGCACAAAAAATAAAAAACCCAGTGGTGATTAAATACCACCAAAAGAAATCTCCATGTGTGTGAAAAAAATGATTAAAATGTCATATGGGTACAATGTGCACGAAGGGGGTAAAAGTGCCCAGTAGGGAAGTGGTTAATTGTGGTCAGCTCCTGCTGTATCTGCTCTGTATCATGGGTACAATGTGCAATAAATGTTTATTTAAAAAAAAAGATAGACAGTGGAGTGGGTTACCCTTTAAGAATTAATGAATAACTGGTGTATAGAAAATATTTCTAATGAAAGCAGTTCACCATTAGTTTCCAAAAAGATACTTTAATGAGAAAAGCAGCATCTTATATGACAAGGGAGTACTTTCAAACCACCTATCAGAATATTACAATGCCATTTTAACACCAGGCATGTATTTATTTATTACAGGTACTTATATAATGCCATCAATTTATGCAGTGCTTTACATTTATATATATTGTACATTCACATCAGTCCCTAACCCTCAAGGAGTGTACAATTTAAGGTTCCTAACTTACATTCTTACATACTAGGGTCAATTTAGACAGGAAACATTTAAGCTACTGGCATGTCTTTGTAATCTGGGAAGAAACTGGAGTAGCTGGAGAAAACCCACACAGGTACAGGGAGAACATGCAAACTCCAGACAGGTGGTGCTGTGGTTGGGATTTGAACCAACGACCCTAATGCTGCCAGGTGGAAGTGCTAACCATTTAGCCAATGTGCTGCCCATGGAAAATTGCAATCACACCTTGAGTTATGTGGATTATATGTAGTTCACATTTTACGAAGAGGAAGGCAAACTAAAAACATAAAAATGCAGTTATATTTACTCCTGTAGAAAAAATAAATGTTTTCTGAAGACCAAAGCAACTGGTTGACTTCCTGAATCACATTCCACTAAGTTATTACCTATTCTTTTTAGTAGCCATTTATATACTGTTATGTGTATTCAAACAACACATTCTACCATTCCTTGAAGCAAGCCAGAGCCAGCTCCTGCAGATGACTCTCTCTTTTTTTATGAAGAAGTTAAAGGATAAGTTCACCTTTGAGAACATGTTACAAACTCCACCTGTTTTTAGGATCATGTAAAGCCCTGTGTGTGACAGCAAGCGGTGGATCTTCTCTCCTACCTGCTGTCACTATTTGAAAACAACGTGGTCATGCGGAGCTCCGCCCACACGGCTGTATCATTCATTCACAGAGTTCTGTGAATTAATGAACTACAAGTACCTTCATCCTTTGCGGCTGTTGGCTTGTAGTTCTCAATGAAGGTGAAACAGGAAGGCGCTATTCCAGGTCAACTTTAATAAAAAGCGGTTTATAGCTGTCAGGGTCCGCCACGATCCGCGGCTCGGCGCAGGCGTAGTGTGCCCTTTCACGCTAGTGTACGGGCAATAGGTCCTGGCCGACCGCAGCTGAGACGAAGTCCGTGCATACGCACTCGGAGCCGCGAATGCGCACCTGGCACCAATGACAGCGCAGGACGCGATATTTAAATCCGCCCTGCACTGACAGGAATTGCCGAATGGTCTTTCCTGTATCCCTGTGTCCTGATCCTGTACCTGTGCTATTTTGACTACTGCTGCTGACCCGGATTGTCTGACTTTGCTGTGTTCTCCTGCTCTGACCCTTGGCTTGCCTGACCTCTCTCCTGGATGCCCCCTTATGGATCTGACCTTCTGTTGCTGACCTGGCATGTGACCCGACCATTCTCTGCCCGCTGCTTTGTACCGCACCGCTCCCACTGCTACCTACTCGGCTTGTCTGACCACGCTCTCGCTCATCCATCCATCCACCTGGCCTGGGCATATCCACCTCTTCACATCAGACTCTATTCCTGCAGTAGCCCCTGGCGGACTCCTCTACCACGGGTAGCTGTACTCCGGAGCCGCGACCTGGTCTCGGTTTACTCCAAGTCCATCCCCACCATCAGGGGCCCTGGTGAGCAAGTGAACCGGGACTTAGACTCCTCGCTCTGGAGGAACCTGTGCCGTGGGCTACTAGAGGGGCGACTAGACGGTTCATTACAATAGCACTTACTATGTGGTCGTACAAACAGGCTCTAATGTAATCTGTCAGTAGCAGGGCTCTGTCCTCTGAGCGATGGAGCCGCTGTGCCAGCCAGCAGCTGCAGGGGGAACTTGAGGAGAGGTGTCAAAGATGGCCGCCGCTCTGTTCAGACCGCTGGAGCACATGTTGGAACGCACGCTGTCCATGGATCGGAAGTAACGTGAGCATGGAATGGTGACGCGTTTTGGACAGCGTGTGTTCCAGCACCTAAGACAAGGAATATGCACATTAACAGTAGAGGTTTCAAATTTTTTTGAAGTCTTCAACTTTTTAAAATAAATGTTGTGCAATTTTTGTTTTTGAGAAGTTTGTCATAACCACAAGATTAATTGTCTTTCAGAACTTCACCAACTGTTCATAAGATCTATTTCTGAGTAGAAGCAATTAGGATTGTCTGGGGACTTGACCTTCCATACAAAGTGTAATGATGGGTACAGCCTTATATGTTCCCTTGAAAATTCTTGAAATTGATTGAAAAGCTTTTCATGCGTCATGATTTCTCGCAGTCAAAGAAGCACACCAAAGTATACTATCATATATTCCTACTGATGAACATACAAGGCTGTTCCATGTAATGTTTAAAGTGTTACTAAACCTATTACAGTAAAATCAGTCTGTATATGTACTAAAGCATGCTTGTTCTACTCATTTTGGAACCTAAGGGGTTAATCCTCTGCATTGTGTAAAAACGCTGTTTCATCCTGTCTTCTCTAAACCTCCCCTTCCACATTCTCCATTTCTCCTATCTCCTAATAGAACACATCCTCGGGGACACTCTGCACATGCTCAGTTTGATGTGTACTGCTAGATAGTTTTTTCTTTTTCTTGGGAGGGTGAATGTGATTAACACAGGGCCAATCAGCGCTGTCCAGACAGAGGGTCAGAGGTTATGCAGCCTCAGTGGACAGTCAGAGCAGAATGAAAATTCCTCCTACAAGCTTTAACCAGTGCTCTGCTGGACACTGCTAGAAGTCACAAGACTGCTCTAATTGCTGATAAGAAAAGATATTTAGCAATTTATATTTACTAAAATAATTGCATTTCCATGTTCTATGTATTGTGGGAGACCAGATAGAGTGAATGCAGGTCCTGGGTTTAGTAATACTTTAAGCTTTATTATACGTTTACCTGTAGGTACAAGTGTCCAAGCCGTGTTTACTGCTGCTTTAACAGAGAACTGATACTACAAACCGAAGACTGCACAACCCACCACAAAAAGTCAATGGGCCTTATTTATACAGGTGAAACTCAAAAAATTAGAATATCGTGCAAAAGTTCATTTATTTTAGTAATGCAACTTAAAAGGTGAAACTAATATATGAGATAGACTCATTACATGCAAAGCAAGATAGTTCAAGCTGTGATTTGTCATAAGTGTGATGATTATGGCTTACAGCTCATGAAAACCCCAAATCCATAATCTCAGAAAATTAGAATATTGTGAAAAGGTGCAATATTCTAGGTTCAAAGTGTCCCACTCTAATCAGCAAATTAAGCCATAACACCTGCAAAGGGTTCCTGAGCCTTTAAATGGTCTCTCAGTCTGGTTCAGTAGGAATCACAATCATGGGAAAGACTGCTGACCTGACAGTTGTGCAGAAAACCATCATTGACACCTTACATAAGGAGGGAAAGACTCAAAAGGTAATTGCAAAAGAAGTTGGATGTTCCCAAAGTGCTGTATCAAAGCACATTAATAGAAAGTTATGTGGAAGGGAAAAGTGTGGAAGAAAAAGGTGCACAAGCAGCAGGGATGACCGCAGCCTGGAGAGGATTGTCAGGAAAAGGCCATTCAAAAGTGTTGGGGACTTTCACAAGGAGTGGACTGAGGCTGGAGTCAGGGCATGAAGAGCCACCACACACAGACGGATCCGGGACATGGGCTTCAAATGGCGTATTCCTCTTGGCGAGCCGATCCTGAACAACAAACAACGTCAGAAGCATCTTACCTGGGCTAAAGAAAAACAGACCTGGTCTGTTGCTCAGTGGTCCAAAGTCCTCTTTTCTGATGAGAGCAACTTTTGCATCCCATTTGGAAACCAAGGACCCAGAGTATGGAGGAAGAGTGGAGAGGCACACACTGCAAGATGCTTGAAGTCCAGTGTGAAGTTTCCACAGTCTGTGTTGATTTGGGGAGCCATGTCATCTGCTGGTGTTGGTCCACTATGCTTCATTAAGTCCAGGGTCAACGCAGCCGTCTACCAGGAGATTTTGGAGCACTTCATGCTTCCTTCCGCAGACGAGCTTTATGGGAATGCTGACTTCATTTTCCAGCAGGACTTGGCACCTGCCCACACTGCCAAAAGCACCAAAACCTGGTTCAATGACCGTGGCATTACTGTGCTTGATTGGCCAGCAAACTCGCCTGAACCCCATAGAGAATCTATGGAGCATTGCCAAGAGAAAGATGAGAGACATGAGACCGAACAATGCAGAAGAGCTGAAGGCCGCTATTGAAGCATTCTCATCTTCCATAACACCTCAGCAGTGCCACAGGCTGATAGCTTCCATGCCACACCTCACTGAGGCAGTAATTGCTGCAAAAGGGGCCCAAACCAAGTACTGAGCACATATGCATGCTTATACTTTTCAGAGGTCCGATATTGTTCTATGTACAATCCTTGTTTTATTGGTTGCATGTAATATTCAAATTTTCTGAGATTGTGGATTTGGGGTTTTCATGAGCTGTAAGCCATAATCATCACAATTATGACAAATCACGGCTTGAACTATCTTGCTTGGCATGTAATGAGTCTATCTCATATATTAGTTTCACCCTTTTAGTTGCATTACTGAAATAAATGAACTTTTGCATGATATTCTAATTTTTCGAGTTTCACCTGTATATATAAAATACAATTGCTACACAAGCATATTGTAAATGCATGTTATTAAAAATGACCTTTCCTTTTTTTAATCTGCAGCGCTGAAATATGGCAGCCTGGAGGCGTTCTGTACACAGATGGTGTACAGGATGCCCCCCCAGAAATCTAATTTCCTGCTTGTGTGATTGGCTTACTGATTTTTCCAGAAGTCTGCAAGTCAGATTTTGGGCATCCCCTGGAACAACAAAATTTCATTTTTGGTGAGATACTCCCAAATGGAAATCACATCTCAAGGTGTGTTTACCCTGCAATTTTTCTCATTGGAACCCTGCAAGTGCAGCAGCTGATTGATAATTATGAAATCACACCCATGCATATTCATTTTGTGCATGGTCACAGACAAACAAACAGCTATTTCTTTAGAATAACAAAAAGATAACATAGGAATCTGCAACAAAGTTTGTTTAGATCCTTAGAATGTACATAGATCACCCAGAGGGGAATGCTTTATTTCTCAGCAAAAGTGGAGTTACTCTTTAAGGCAACCCTTCTTGGGCTAGGTCATCTTGTTTCAAAAGCCAAAGTAGTTCCTGTACTTATTTTCCTTTTTCTCATGATGAGTCCTCCTAAGTTCATCATGTAAAGCTAAAAGTAAGGCCTCAATCACATGGGTAGAATGGAGCCACTGCTCCTGAAGTGACATTCATGTGGATGCACAGCCCTGAATGCATCCAGGATGTGTTGGGGGCCAGGCACCCGCACCAGCACAGATGTCACATTGGGAGCAGGAACTGTCTGTGCAGGTGCGGTGTCCCAATTGACAGCAATGGGACTCCCTGCAAAGGGATGCACCCTTGTGCAGGTATACCCTATTGTTTTCCCAGACAGGCTGTTTGGGGTACTTATAGGAGACCACCAAGCCTCACCACTTCCTTAGAAGGGGCTCCTCCCTACATTGCTAAGAGCTCTTTGAAAAAAGGGACATTTAAAAATAAATTGTGTTAGTGAAGTGCCTTATGGTTCATTTAGTTAGCCAGAGTCAGGGCTATGTCATTTCTTTGTTTGTTTTCTTTTTCCCACTGTTTGCAGGTTTCCCAAGATGGCTGTCTTTCCTGCTCGGGAACAAAGAAGAATGTATTGTGTTATTGAGGGTTTCCCTTGAGGGAGAGGCACTTCATAGTGGTAATGCACATGTTGTGATATGTTGCTGTACGTACTTTTAATTTGCTCTTTTACTGTTATCTACAAGGAGCTGTAGTTAGGCTGCATATATGTTGGTTCTGTACATATGTAAAATCTGCATATTATATTTATTCTTTTCTACTATCTAACTTATTTGTACTTATCTCCTTCCCAGTTGTGTTTCCTTTTCTCCTTTTTTTTTTAGTATGGGATCCCTGTTCCTGGGCTCGACAGCAATTTCCCCCCTGTTCTAGAATTTTGTAGAAGATCCTAGAATCAGTGGGTGGGGGTGAGGAAGGGCTAATTTGCATACTTAGGAGCTCCTGACCAATCCCCAGGCAGGAGGCTTAGCATGGGTCAGGACAGCCCTTAAGTATGACTGACCCTGCTCAGCAGCAAGAGAGTTCGGGTGGAAGATGTGAGAGAGGAAGAGATGAAGGAGCCTGGAAGGAGGCCCAGTGGGACCTACAGGCTGGGACCTGGACAGGAGGATCACTGAGTCTCACCAGTCCTGGAGTGAGGACTACCTGTGGAGCCAGGAAAGGAGCCAGCTCAGCAGAAGGCCTGAAGGCAGCCGACTACCTGAACCAGCTCACAGGAAAGAAACTGAGCGAGTAATCCTACAGCCCCTGGGGAAACCTGATTATCTCCTTATCCAGGACTGTTTACCTTAAAGTGTGAGGCCCAGGGATTCCTCCATACAGCTGGGTAAAAAAGAGGATTTATCTAGGGTGGTACACCAGAAGAGGCTGGAGCAGTGGCGTACCTAGGGGGGGGGGGGACACACATGGTGACAACATAATAGGGGGTGCAGGAGCAGGATGCCAGCAGAGCTTCTGGGATCTGTGAAGGTCCTGGCCAATTATTGTGGTGATCCCGGATTCCCGGCACAGTGACAGCTGCCCCCCGGTGTAGCAGTAAAATGAGTATCCCGGAACCGTGAAGATATGTATCCCCTGCGCATGTGCCGGTTTCAGGCCGAAGAAGCCGATCGCTGATCTCCAACTTTAGCACAGAGCTGCCACAGTTAACCCCTTACAGGCTGCAAACCACTGAAGCTGTACGGGGTTAACTGATCTTGCAACCCATAGTGATCCACGGGATCAGCTTCAGCGGTTTGCAGCCTGTAAGGTGTTAACTGTGGCAGCTCTGTGCTAAAGTCAGAGAATGGCTTCTTCAGGCCTGAAACCGTCACATGTGCAGTTGCTTCAGGGGATACATATCTTCACGGGTTGGGATACTCATTTTGCCGCTACACCAGCACCACTCCTTTCTCTCTGGAGGGGTGACACCACATGTTACCACACAGGGTGACACCAACCCTAGGGACGCCTCTGGGCTGGAGAGCTCTCCCAGAAGAGTTTGCTGTGTAAAGACTTGTATATGGTTGCCAGGAAGTTGTCCTCGGTTTGCAGTTCCCTTGGGCATCCAATATACCCCTTACCCCATCCAAGTTCAATTTCCCTAATAAAACTTAAAAACCAAGCTCAAGGAATTTTTATGGAGTGCAAATCTGTGCAAAATGCGTGTTGTCTGGCTGTGCAGGACTATAGAATCCAAATCTTCAGCAACTCCTAAGAGGGTAGTGCTACAATTCCATACTTTGTCTTCCATCTGCTGATATCTGACAGTTAATATTAATATAACCCTAAAAGCCAAGGCCTGCAGTATGACGTCAGCAGTAAGTGAGGCGGTCACTTACAAATAACTACAACTAGAACAAAAAAACTAGCAGTATTAGCTAAGGCAGCCAATCAGCTACTATTTTATGGTCATCTGCTTTTGAGATAAAGATGCTGAAATCTGATTCTAAATCCAGCCAGGCTACAGAGGGGAACAACTATTACTGATTGTTAGTTATTACTAAGCGCTTGTGTTAAAAGTAATAAATAGCTAATTTCACCTTGTCTGTGAGAACTACCCCCATGGGAGTGATTAAAAACCTGGACTGTTTAACTACAAACACTTGAAAAAATAATTAGAATGATGAAACCAGCGAATCTTCCTCTGCAGCATTCTGGACGGCTTTACTGTGAAAACGAACAACCTTTTGTTATTTATTTATGGAAAATCTGAACGTGTTAAATGAAATGTGTTTATGTAATAAATCTTGTCCACATACACGAGATTAGTGGTGTACCAAAATCTGGGACCCCAGGGAGCATAGAGACTCTCCTCACATGCAAGATAGCACAAAGCAGGTAAGCTGTAATTCAAGACAACCTGCACATGTCAAGCCTGACCCTGGCAACTATGGCCAAGAAACTGAACATCTAATAGGGTCAGCACTATACTATCATTTCAAAAATATTATTACTCCTATTCTGCCTCCAGCAGTGAGATTCAGCCTGCAATATTGAATTTGCCTACTATTTGGAGCCCAGAATAAATTTACTGTTTTTTCAAAAACCAGGACCTATTTAGTTAATAAAACCTCCCATCAACCTTCAGACCAAGAAAAAGAAACAGGTGCCTCTTGGGAGCTCAGACTCCATTTTAAGAACTGAGGGAGAGAAAACCTGTCATCATATCTGCAGCACATGTTGTGGACTGAACTAACATCTCCCACAGGCAGCATCACTGGTGAGTATGGACTTTTTGCCATCCACAGCCTAATAATTTCATTGTGTTTGTATGCTTCATACATTGATTTTATATTTTTCTTATCTGATTTTCAATAGTTTCCCCCACCCTGTTTTGTTAATAAAACTTAAAGATTGCAATAAGTCTGGCTTATTGCAGAATAGGAGGGTTTAGCTGCAGGTGGAGGTACACACAAGGAAACATGTGGCGAGGACAGAATAACTCCAATGAACGTCTGGAGGGTGGGCTCGGTGCTCTTCATCGAGGGCTGGCTGGCTGAACTCGGAAATGGCAGTCAACTCCCATCAGTGGTACGGGACCTGGACTATGTCACCTAAACAGCAGATTGCAGTGGAAGAACACTGGATTTGCTGGGTAAATAAAGAGTACGTGTCCCTGTTACAGATTTACTCACTCTATTCATCCTGGTGACCATTATGACCAGGGCTGTGAGAGAAAAGCCAAAATGTTGTCACTAGAACAGGACTACAGGGGAATCTATAAAAGGGGACAATTGGCCTAGTGTCAACTGTCTAAGAGATGATTTCCCATGCTCTCTGTTGTATCTAGAGTGCAGAAGGTGAAGCTCCCTAATAGGTCATCAATGGCAAAAAACTTGACAGGGGTTTTACCTTTTTCTTACTTGTCAAAAATGAAAAAAAAAATATTTAGCCTTTAAATATACTTTAAAAAAATCAGTGTATGCCAAGCAAAGATCCTGGCTGTAAATTGTCCTCTACAGAGCTGTGCAGGGCAATTACAGCCTGGAGCAGGGATGATCCCCCATGTGTCCCCTGAGATGAGTCAACTTATAAGATGTTACATGACCAAGCACACGGAATATAATAGGAAGCATTTTTTGTTTTAGGTCAGTTTTGAGTTTTGGTCAGTTTTATGTTAGCTTCTTTAATGTACTGTATAATATGATACATTTATATACAGTGTATATCTGTTTAGGACTTTTTTGTAATTTCAACAAATGCATGTTTTATCATACAGTGCATGCATGAGATGAGGCACATGACACCATGCGCTTCATCTCATGAATGCACAGTATGACAGAACTGTCACAATTTTCAAAATGGTGCCGTGGCAGTGGGGCAGCACAGAAGCAGAACTAAAACTGTTTATAATAAAGAAAATGTTACATGGGACACAGGTAAACGTTCTTGTTTATTCCCCCCTTTGCATATAATTGGTGATTTTAAAGGGGACGGGAGTCCTCTTTAAAAAGCTGAGAGGATGGATGAGTAACTCCATTGTCTCATTCAGTTGCTTGTGTAAATTTCAGCTTCAGATGTTGAGCTCTATAAGCACTTGACCCCAAAAATACCATGAAAGCCTGCTGTACTTGACTACAATATATTCTAATAAATGTAGTGCTTATTCCAAAGACATTCTGGCAGGTTAATTGGCTCCTGTCTAAATTAGCCCTAGTATGTGTATGTATGAATGTGAGTTAGGGACCTTAGATTGTACACCCCTTGAGGGTTAGGGACTGATGTGAATGTACAATGTATGTATGTAAAGCGCTGTAATAAATAAATACATTACCGTAGGAGCCACAGGAATACTGTCCATGTTCCCCCACAACCTTCGCCCCACAGCCAGGCACACAGGCTCATTAACATGTTTCTTTAATGACCAGACTAGGGGTGTGGTTTTTGTTGTTTTTATTTTTGGAGAACTTGGATAGGGTTGAAGGAATTAGGTGGGGTACTCAAAAAAAAAAGAACTGTGTACACTTGAGGACTTTCTTCAGGACAAGTTATTAAGTACGTGCTTGTAGCAAACAGTGGATTTCAGCTTTAAAGTAGAAGTAATATTTAACTGTA
Organism: Staurois parvus; assembly: GCF_062004578.1. Lineage (NCBI taxonomy): Eukaryota > Metazoa > Chordata > Amphibia > Anura > Ranidae > Staurois > Staurois parvus. The sequence goes on from NW_028318784.1 coordinate 5,957,737, forward strand.
ACATCTTCTCTTAGAGCCACAGCAGCAGAGTCCCGTTAAGTAAAAAATTATCTGGTCAAAGCTCTTCAGGACACCAGCTGGTGTTCCCTTTAACAAGATCCACAGCTCAATCTGTAACACCAAAAGGGTGGCAAAAAGCACAAAGGTCTCCATGATCTTTCAGAAGTGTCTGTACTCGCACAAGGCCAAGGGCAGCTGGTTGTCTCCTTCCAACTTCCAAGTGACACCTTACTCTGATGATACCAGACCATATCTTTAGCAGACAGCCCCCCTCAGTCAACTCTCTTTAGTTCCAGGACCCGAGCATCTGGGCCCTCAGGTCGCCCACCTGAGGCCTCATGACAGCAGACATAGCAGCATTGCCTGTGAGGGAAGCGTGCCCCCACAGACTGAACTAATCCTCTCCAGGAAAAGACTCCGAGCTCAAAGCACATACTAAATCTATCTATCTAAACATAGCACCTATCTAGGAGGGTACTACACAAATGCAATCGTTAATTGTATTTTCTAATATTAGCACAGCGTTTGATTCTCCTACATTTCAGTTCTTCTACTAGTAATAGGTTAATGGTAGGTCATACCTCCCATTCTCTGAGATGGAAAAGAGGGACAACTATTAGCAAAAGTATGAAGGCATAAGGCACACCCCCTGCCATGCTCCTCCCCCCCTTAAAGGAGACTTGTACAAAAAAAATGTTGTTGGGTAGATTTTGACCAATACTATTCATTTATATTGGCTCTGGAAATTTACAAATGCAACAATTTAGAAACTGGATGAAAGGTTTAGCACTATGAAACACTTTTTGGTAGATGTATAGTGCAGTGGCTAAGTGGTTAGCACTTCCACCTGGCAGCACTATAGTTGTCGGGTTGAAACCCAGCCACTGCAATACCTGCCTGGAGTTTGCATGTTCTCCTTTTGGGTTTGCTCTGGTCACTCCAGTTTCCTCCCACACTCCAAAGACATGCTGGTAGGTTAATTATCTTCTGTCTAAATTATCCAAAGTGTGAGTTAAGGACCTTAGATTGTAATCTCCTTGAGGGAAGGGACTAATATGAATGTTTAATATACACAGTGAAGGAAATAAGTATTTGATCCCTTGCTGATTTTGAATGTTTGCCCACTCACAAAGAAATGATCAGTCTAAAAATCGAATGGTAGATGTATTGTAACACTGAGAGACAGAATAGCAACAAAAAATTCAAAATAAATGCATGTCTAACAAATTATGCACTGATTGCATGTTCATGAGGGAAATACGTATTTGATCCCCTTCACAAAACATGACTTACTACTTGGTGGCAAATCCCTTGTTGGCAATCACAGAGGTCAGACGTTTCCTGTAGTTGGCCACCAGGTTTGCACACATCTCAGGAGGGATTTTGGCCCACTCCTTTTGGCAGATCCTCTCCAAGTCTTTAAGGTTTGGTGGCTGACGTTTGACAATTTGAACTTTCAGCTCCCTCCACAGATTTTCAATCAGATTAAGGTCTGGAGACTGACTAGGCCACTCCAAGACCTTAATGTGCTTCTTCTTGAGCCACTCCTTTGTTGTCTTGGCCATGTGTTTTGGGTCATTGTCATGCTGGACCACCCAGCCACGACCCATTTTCAATACCCTGGCTGAGGGAAGAAGGTTCTCACCCAAGATTTGATGGAACATTGCCCCATCCATCGTCCCTTTGATGCGGTGCAATTGCCCTGTCCCCTTAGCAGAAAAACACCCCCAAAGCAGAATGCTTCCACCACCATGTTTTACAGTTGGGATGGTGTTCTTGGGGTCATAGGCAGCATTCCTCCTCATCCAAACACGGCGAGTTGAGTTGATGCCAAAGAGCTCAATTTTGGTCTCATCTGACCACAACACTTTCAACTAGTCCTCCTCTGCATAATTGCATCATTCAGATGTTCAGAGGCAAACTTCAGACGGGCCTTTCTTGAGCAGAGGGACTTTGCAGGCACTGCAGGATTTCAATCCTCGTCGGCATAGTGTGTTACCAATTGTTTTCTTTGGTGACTGCCTGGAGATCATTGACAAGATCCTCACGTGTAGTTCTGGGATGATTCTTCACTGTTCTCATGATCATTGACACTTCACGAGGGGAGATCTTGTATGGTGCACCAGACCTAGGGAGACTGACAGTTGTTTTGTGTTTCTTCCATTTGCGAATGATTGCACCAACTGTTGTCACCTTCTCACCAAGCTGCTTGGCGATAGTTTGGTAACCCAGTCCAGCTTTGTGTAGAGCTACACAATCTTGTCCCTGACATCCTTGGACAGCTCTTTGGTCTTTGCCATGGTGGAGAGTTTGGTATCTGATTGCTCCTGTGGACAGGTGTCTTTTATACAGGTAACAAAATGTGATTAGCAGCACTCCCTTTAAGAGACTGCTTCTAATCTCAGCTTGTTACCTGTATGAAAGACACCTGGTAGCCAGAAATCCTGCTGAATGATAGGGGATCAAATACTTATTTCCCTCATGCAAATCAGGCATAATTTGTTAGACATGCATTTCTTTTGAATTTTTTGTTGATATTCTGTCTCTCAGTGTTACAATACACCTACCATTTGATTTTTAGACTTGAATTGACAGCGCTATATAAGTACCTGTAATAAATAAGTCAATTTTATATACAACTATAAAGATCAGACTAAAATGTGGGACAAATGATAAGTAAAGGGGGACTGAGGGACTTTGTTCCAAATGAAGGACAGTCCTTTAAAATCAGGGACAGTTGGGAGCTTTGGTAAGTTAGTACGTAATAATGTACTTGCATGAACATAAAACAGTAAATGATTTTACTAATGCATTTCTTATTCTTTTTTCACATTACAATCTCCTTTGAAGGTCAGAGATCCCTCTTGCCCAAGCCATGTATCTACAGAAATTATCTATGTTGGTAAGCCTGTTAATATCTTCTGCATTATCTTGGCAGAAAGTACATGAAATAATGTAATTCCCAGAAAAGTGTCATCAGTAAATATTACTGGTTTCTAAGCAATGTATTTGAACATGATCAGAAAAATGTTCCGAGTGTTATTACCGAAAAACATCCCTTTCAAAATAATATACCATTAAAAAAACTGTTTTTAGTTTGTCTGAGGCAACGTTCTACCAGAATGCTTTGCAGCTTTTGCAGTATTTGTGACTTATTGTCAAAGCTCAAGGCATGTTTTCTATTGCTGTAAAAGTAAGCTGAAGGTGTTGCCCTTAGCTGCCAATTAGGCCCCAGATATAATTTATCCAGTCAGGCTTGAATGTACAGAAAGGCCGAAAGGCTGTAGTCGCAGGCAACAAAATTTTGTCGTTTGCTGAAGTGACATGCTGTCCTTCCTTACACCATCCTAGTACATTCTTATGTAAGTCCTCTGGAAAAAGAAACTAAAACTACTAAGTAATCATTGTCTCAACTCATACACTAACGGCCATTTAATAGGATGTACTTAAAGGACTGTGTTCAAACACAGATCTAAAGACATAGAGATAGGCAAAATAAAAGTGAAATATTACTGAAGTCTGTCCTTGTTTTTAGTGCAGGTTAGAAATTGAAAACTAATATTTGCCTGATTACCATGAATAATAATATAATGGTATATTAAAATAATAACAGTATAATTTCTTACCAGCACAGGTTTTTTTAATTAGACCCATGACTCATCAGTATGTAGCACCCTCCTATAGTAGGATGCTAGGTAAATCTAGTTTTTGGTTCCTTCTGTAATCAAGGGAGCTCTGGTCTGCTCATGGTTTCACAGACTGGGAGTTTGATTGTTTGAACAACACCCAAAAAATGATTTACTCTCAAGTCCTATCAGGTCTGTTCTAGACTCCCAAAATTCCAAATGGGCAGAGGAGCCGTCCACAAAATACTATAATGCTAAAAAATGGATAAAGGCTCAACTCCGCCCCCTAGTTCCCAAAAAGAAACGTACTAAACTAATTTAATAATTCATCTAGTACATTTCTCTTTGGGAATTAGAGGGCGGAGTTGAGCCTATATCCATTTTTTAGCATTTTTTGAGAGTTTGATTGTTTCCAGCTGTCTCTCAAAGACATTTCCAGAGCTTAGGGACAGAAATTCAAATAACTGCTTTGTATAGTTATAATGCTCTGCCCATTCCCAGGAGAGCTTTGCCCTGAAGGTGGTTTGGGAGGTGGTAAATAGTTTGGAGTCCTGGGTACACTATTCTTTTCCCCATGAGGAAAGGTTCCAAGAACCTCAGGGGCTGCTTGCCCTGCTGTGGATTGAGTTGATGTTCTGCAGGGTCTCAGCTGTGCAAAAAATGGCCACTGCCCCAGTCTATAACTGGCCTTCACATCAAGAAGCACATGGAAGGGTGGCGCACGTCAAAAAAAAAAAAAAAAAAAAGCTGTGGCAGGGCTGGAGACCTGGGAATAATCTGGAGCTGGGTGCAGGATTTTTCTACAAGGGGATCCAGTCTGAAGAGGGAGAGTCTCACTCACTCAACCATGTCTGGAGGAAGCTGGAAGGAGGCAGCTGTCCTGGGGACTTGTAAGTAAAGATCCTAACTGAACATCTGTTGACTGTGCAGCACCCTAAAATTGCACTGGTTACCTAAAGCTGTGCAGCCATGGAGGGTAATCAGATTCCTAAGAGACTTGCCTCATTGCCTCAGAGGACAAGAAGAGTGTCCTCTGATCAATGTTGTGGAATGTTTTGGAGTATCCCCAACCCCTCTTCTGTTACAAGTTCTACAAACAATAGATCACAAAAAGACAACCCCTAGATTATTTATTGGAGCCAGAGTGAGTAGACTGTTCCTTGGGTGTCTGGTGGCCCTTTGTACTGTTTGCGAAAGAACCATTTAATTCCAGTGGTTCCTGCGGTGGTAGCCCTAAAACCGAAATGCCCTTGCTAATATAAGGAAGAGATAATCAGACAACAGTAAACGGTAAATGAACAAGGTGATTCCATAATACAAATAACTTTTGGAGTGTGGCCATGCAAATTTTTGTGTTCTGCGGTTTACCTGTAGACCATGGCCAGCGACTCTCTCAATCCTCATCGAACAACCTTCAGATTCATGACCAGCATCTGAAAAAAAATGAAGACCACCCGAAACTTGCATAACCCTTCACAACATTTCCAAAATGTGCTCCTTGTTCAAAAATAACACTACAAAGCTTGTAATTCACCCCTTGGTTATCTCTTGCCTTGACTACTGCAACTCCCTCCTTGTTGACTTATCTTTACAAAGGCTATCCTCCCTCTGCATATCATGAATCAGCTGCCAAACTCATCGACCTATCCGTCAGTGTCGGTCACCCCTCTCTGGCAATCCCTCCACTGTCTTCTGCTTGTTCAACACATAACATTTAAATACTAACTACAATATACAATGCCATCCTCAACTTTGCCTGAAGCTACTTCAACAGTCTCATCTCAAAATATATCCCAATCTGTTCTCTTCATGCCTCTTAGGATCTCTTGCCCTCTAGCCTCCTCATCACCTCCTCCCATGCTCATCTCCAGGATTCTACAGAACCTCCCCCTTTCCTCTGGAACTCCCTGCCATAATCCCCCCAGCAATCTCCTATCCTATCCACTTTCTGGCAATCCTTGAAAACTCATCTCTTTTAGCCTGTGCTGTCTCAGTTTAATATCTGGAATGTTATATTCTCCATCAACTCATCCCCACACAGTTTTTACCTTTTCTGCAACTTGCCTCTCCCTTTAAATTGTAAGCTCTCATGAGCAGGACTCTCTGGACTCTCCTGTATTAAATTGTATGTAACTGTACTGTCTGCCTTAATTTTGTAATGCACTGCACAAACTCTTGGTGTTATATAAATTTGGTATTATAAAAATAATAACCTCCATATGATGGACAAGCACCATGACCTTCTCCCCCCATTCAGTGACAGCCATTCACAACCCAATGGATTCTTACTGTGTTTTTACACATTGCCAGAAGATGTACTGTATAGTGGCATTAAAAAGCATTCTGACATTGGATTAGATGGCATATATTGTACTGTGCCATCTGATCTGTTATGGTACGGCTATGTTGGCTCACAGTGAATAATATATATTTTTTTTAATATTACTTCTATATCCCTACAGTTCAAAGAACTGTACATTTGCTAGTAGTAATAAAAGCTCTGTTAAGATTCTAGTACTTCGTGTGCTTGCTGCAGGGGACATTACAAAGAATGGTTTCATCACTAGGCTATCTACTGATATTTCTTCTTAAAAGGAAAAAAAACGTACATTATCTTGGCGTGATCCTTTCTACACAATAAGGAGGTTCAATAAAACCTTACAAACTTGAAACAGAAGACTTTGGTTTGTAAATCCCAGACTCTGTGACTCATTAGTGAATCCAGACTGTTAGGAAATGCACCTCAAGTCAGGAAGCATGTATACTGATCAATAGCTGACATCTTACAGGACAGCTGCTGAAGGAAATAGTTGGGCCATTACCACTCTTCTTCAGAAATGCTAGTGGATTGATAATCATGTTAATCTTCCAACTTTAAAACTGTTGATTCAGTGACCAAGAACAAGCATTCAGATCAAGACAGAGTAAAGCCGGCCATAGATGGTTCAAATCTCGGCTGGTTCAGCAGGGACTGGCCATTATGCGAACCATGTATGGGCAGGCTGATTGTGCCCAAGTTGATCAATTGATTAACTTGGGTACAACCAACATGTTGGATGTTTCATGCGATTATTGCCAGCGGCTATAGCCACTATCAATAATCACTGTGTGTTCTCCCGGCAGGGACGCCTCCTTGTACCCCTGCCCCCTTGAGAGAACACACTAACTGTCTTGATGGGGCAATCGAGTGACTTTCTTTCCTGCAACACATGGTTGCAGGAAAGAAAATCACACCATCTATGACCAGCTTAAGTTCAGAACTGGTCTGTGTAACGATAATGCGCAATAGAGACATAGAAACTGTACGTGACAGCCATCTTGTTAAGGTCTCAGCCATTTTGTTTTCATGAACAATCCTCCTCTTGAAATGGAATTTGTAGCTGGAAGTTGTAACGGACTTCAAAAGAGCCTCTTGTCGTAAATAATTAGCTGTAAACCGCTAATTAGGCTTGGCAGGATGTCTATTTTGCAAAGACACTTTCCTCTGCCCTATCATAAAACAATAACTCAGTCAGCTGTCACAAATGACCTGTTAGGCCATTACAGCTTAGGAATGCAGAGCCTGCCATAAAATGTTTATTTCACATGTCTATTTCACATACAGTTCATAACATCCAATATGAACTGGTTTCATTAATATTAGGTATATATTTCATGCTGAGCCAAACAAAGTCTTACATGACTATGTTAGCACATAGGAAATGGAAGAAAGCAGTCTCTTCCCTCCTGGGTGACAAACGTATGCTGTGTTTGGTATCCCTGGGTTTGAAATATAATTAGGAATATTAATCTGCCAGTTCTAGAATACCACCTGCACATACTGGAAGTTATTAATATTAGTATGAAATTGTAGTTGGGACTTGGTCATAAACTTGGTGACTTCCTAGAAACCATCCCCTAAACCGGGTGATTGGTCAGTTGTTTTTAGGCGACACCCCTTTAATATCATAGAAAAGGACTGACAGGCCTGGTGAAGAGAGCTCTCATTTAACATCAATCAAGAAACATCTAAAGGACTTGAGAGCCAAGGCAACATTGTTGCTCGGATAATTGGACTCTGCTAAACCAGGACTTTGCAAGTATTCTGCCTTCTGAACTCCTTTCTTTTATTTATCTGTTGTTTTATTGTTCTCTTTATGTCTTTGTAACATCTTTTTCTGTAAATATTTTAATTGCACCATTTCGACCTTTTCAGTAATAAATCCTATTTTAATAAGTGTTGAAACTGTCTCTAAAGCTTTTAATGCAAACTAAAGAATCCCTGTCTCTTGAAGAGTGCTACTGTATAATAATCCTCTGAATATCCCTGTCTGTGGTGACAGTGTGTGTTACTGATGCTTATACTAAAATCATAGTGTTATTGTAGAATTTGTGAGTTTCCTCCTCTGTAAAAAGACGGTGTTGGCAATGTGAAGGGTTAATTGCATAATTAACCTAACCCAGTAACAATCACTCTCAAGCTGCTAGCACGTAGATTGTGGTCCTGCGAGCTGGACAATCTTTGTGCAGGGTGCAGCTGAGAGTGGCATTGTTACGCAAGTGACAGCGCGGTGCGAGATTGGCTGGTCCTTTGTCACAAATTGGTGAGAAGGACAGGGGTCGGGCGCCATGTTCCATCACAATCTACATGCTTGTCTCAAGTCAAACACATGCATGCCAGGAAATTTGCATTTTCAGAAGGACAATAGCAGTCTCCATAACTCTCTAGGTACAGGTTGCATTCACAGTTATATCTGTCAGCGTTCTTTCAGTCCAGCCTCAGAAAAGGCATTCTCTATTACCTTTTGAAACAAAAAAATTTTTTGTTGCCCAGGATAGAGGCACATTGTCTCTGACATCTTAAATTAGCCACTTGTATTACAATGTCATGTTTATTGAAAAAGATCCCTGCAATGACCTGCTAGGAAATCTGTGATGCACACATCCACATTATCCAGAAAGCAATGTAGACCTTCTACTTTAGGACCTTCTGCATGAAGGACCTTCTACATTACAGACCAGAAAAATTGAGAGCAGACCTATCATGAGATCAAAGTTTGTTTTTTCTTTAATAAAAACCTATCATTATCTAAAAGGGTGTGTAGGCTTTTTTTGTGAGGGCCTGGAGATCAGATTTAACCATGTTTTTTTTAACTTTGACAATTGGTGACAGTTCCTTTTTGTAGATTAAATCTGTGGTGTTAAGTAATGCATTATATAATGACCACTTGAATATTTTAAAGATAAGAGATATGCCCTAAAACTTTTTCAAAGTTTCTAGGACATATCTTTTACATTGAGCTCCTCTCCCCCAGTGGACGTTCCCCCTCCACTATTATTGGCAAATACTAGCTGTCAAATTGGCAGCTGAAAATTCCTACAAGGCAGAAGTTTCTGTCAAAATGTAGCCATTCCTGTATAAAATGACACTTGTAGATCGATTGTGTCAGTGAGTGTCACGGTGTCAGTGAGTAATAAAATGTATTTTTCCATTGTATTTACTGTTTCATTCATACAATCTGTAGATCTTAGGTGTAAACTTTGATCTGCCTATCACATCCCTGAAAGAAACCCTATAAGTAAAAAAAAACAAAAAAAAAATGTTAGTGAACACTAATAAACTGTAATCAATTTTTTCTCACCTAACCTATTCTTTTTTCTGCTGATTTTCTTTATTTTTTTACCATTATGTAATAAAGTTTGTGTTTTTTTTTTTTTTTTAAAGCATCTGATAAAAAAAATGCATTTGTTTTTCATTTGCAAATAACTTTGTGGCAGACACATCATTTTAGTGTCATTTTAAATGGGAAAAATTATAAAATGTATACTTTTTCACAGTCAGAAGATGGATATAGCTTTTAGCACAAACTAAATGTGTAATATTCAGTTTGGCCAGTAGATGTCAGAGACAAATATATAACAGCACATTTGGTATGGACAAGTGTATTTGTAAAAACTGATGAAAAAAAGTTGTCCACAAAAATGAGGGAAACTTTTGCAGAATTGAATTTTCCAATGGTTGCTTTGTTCAAATGAGAAACACCAGCCTCTAGGCCCACGTGCATGCACACACACATACTAAGGGTAGATGTGTCTAAATCTCTCTTGGCTACGTTCGGATTGCTCTCCAGAGCAGGGGCGGACTGACCATTTGGAAACTCGGGCACTGCCCGAGGGCCCGGAGTCAGTAGGGGGCCCCATGAGATGCCCCTGGTACCTTTTTCATAGGCTTTTTTGAGTTTGGGCAAGAACACAGAGGCCCCATGATCCCCTATTGCCGGGGGCCTCATGAGTTGTCAGTCCACCCCTGCTCCAGAGACTACTGACAGATGTTGAGGAAGCGATGCGACTCAAATTTTTCAACCCAATTGTTGCAGACAATCACACTGCAACTGCTTGCATTACACCAGGTTGTGGGGCGTTTGCGGCGCTTCCCCATTTGCTAGACTGTGCCCCCGCTGGTCATGACATGTTGGCTGAACTTTGCTGCAGGAACAAAGCATCGCAGCCGAGAAATGCAAACACCCCTGCCAGCTGCCTATTGCAGCTTAAGGGGGGGTAGTTGATGGGAGGTAGAAACGTGGCTCAACCTTACATTTTTGCTGCCCCTTCTAATCATAGGTCTTAATAAGGCCTATAAGAAAACACAAACCCATCCTGATCTATGGTATGTTTGTTGCAATGGAAATAGAGCTGCCTGGTTCATTGTACCCTTTGGTAGCGTACATGCTATGTACATTGCAGGTTGATGTATGAATGACGCTAGGGATGAGCTACGAGTTCAAACCGGAGCTTTTCAGAGTTCAGTGACACCGGGTTCACACTGATGCAGTGCGGAATTCGCAATTTCCGCACTGCATCATGATCGCACCCCATTCATGCGAACCGCTGTGGGTGTGTATGTTAAGTTCGCTAAACTTGATGTGATGTGCAGAATCGGATTGCCTGGGTGTGAATACCCATGCAATCTGATTCTGATGCTGGCAAAAAAAGGGTCCTGCACTATTTTGGGGCAGATGCGATGTGATCTGAGCCATACAAAATGTATGGCTCAATTTGCACTGCACGAAAATCGCAAGTAATTTGCACAGGAATGCGGTGCGGTTGCTGTGCGAATTACATGCAATGTGCCACACCACATCAGCGTGAACCCGGGCTGAATGGGCAAGTTTAAATCCTCAGATTTGTCCAGTTCGGCCTTCTGCCCAAACCTCCTGCTGGAGCTGGACCTGATTCATTTAGTAACCAGGCATGCAGTCTGGCTGGCCAGGAAAAGGAGGGACAGTGGATATAACCACAAGCCAAACGTGGGAAGAGTGGATGTGGGGGTCTGGAGGGAGGGGGGCAGTTTTTTGTATTCAGTAAACATCCAGCAAACCAAACTTTGAAAGCTTTTGTTTATTTGAGTAAAACTTTGATCCCAAAAGGAAAATAAAAACTGTTTGATGTAAGTGCTTATAAAGTGTTAGCTGGAGTTCAGCTTCAATTTGTAAGTGTATCTAAATCAGCTAGTACATCTAACACTCCCCTCCCCCTAGAATAACAATGCTGCTGTTCAAAGGTGCCCCCTGTGCTCATTCATGCAGTGTGGGGTGTGGGGAAACTCTAATACAATAGGTGTGTTACTGGCCAGATCATCAGGTAAAAACAGAGGGGGAAAAGCAAAAAAAAAAAAAGAAAACTAATGCAGCCACCACATATAATGATTGCTAAGCTGCAACATATTATATATCTGGTATTGAATTCGATATGTCTTTAACCACTTGCCTACTGGATACTTTTACCTCCTTCCTGCCCAGGCCAATTTTCAGCTTTCAGGCACTTTGAATGACAATTGCACGTTCATGAAACCAAACCCAAACAAAATTTTTATCATTTTTTGAGACAGATAGAGCTTTCTTTTGGTGGTATTTAATCAACACTGAGTTTTTATTTTTTGCTAAACAAACTAAAAGAGACTGAAAATTTTGAAAAATGAAAGTTATTTCTTGTTGTAAACAAGTAATTTTTCTCCTTCACTGATGTGCGCTAATGAGGCTGCACTGATGGGCACTGATAGGCGGCACTGATGAGGAGTCTCTGAACATTAAATAACTACTCAAACACAATGCACATTTGCATGCTTTTTCTGTGCGGTTTTACATGCGTTTGGAAAAGCACAGATGTGAATGGAGCCTCATTGTTCTTTTACTTTCAGGCCCCATTCACACCTAGCGTAGTGGGAGCACAGGTTTTTTGGCTTGTTTATCCAATGACATGCATAGGGCAGCCCACTGATTTCAATACACTACCCTACACAAGGCAAAGTAGCTCATGGGACATTCTTTTTACTGTGCGGTTTACTGCATTTGTCGCTTGGATTTTCATGGACATGTCTGGGTTTGGCAGTTGCCAGGAAAACAGTACTTGCCTGACTGCATTGTGCTAAGTGTAAAGTTTGGTGGAGGGGGATTATGGTGTGGGGTTGTCTTTCAGGGGTTGGGTTTGGCCCCTTAGTTCCAGTGAAGGGAACTCTTAAGGCGTCAGCATACCAAGACATTTTGGACAATTTCATGCTCCCAACTTTGTGGGAACAGTTTGGGGATGGCCCTTCCTGTTCCAACATGACTGCGCACCAGTGGACAAAGCAAGGTCCATAAAGACATGGATGAGTGAGTTTGGGGTGAAAGAAGTTTACTGGCCTGCAGAGTCCTGACCTCTACCCGATAGAACACCTTTGAGATGAATTAGAGCAGAGACTGTGAGCCAGGCCTTCTCGTCTGACATCAGAGCCTGACCTCACAAATGCACTTCTGGAAGAATGGTCAAACATTCCCATAGACACACTCCTAAACCTTGTGGACAGCCTTCCCAGAAGAGTTGAAGCTGTTATAGCTGCAAAGGGTGGGCCAACTCAATATTGAACCCCACAGACTAAGACTGAGAGGCCATTAAAGTTCATGTGTGTGTAAAGGCAGGCATCCCAATACTTTGGGCAATATAGTGTGTGTGTGTGTGTATATATTTATTATTATACAGAATTCATATAGCGTCAACAGTCTATGCAGCACTTTACAACATGAGGGCAGACAGTACAATTACAATACAAAATAATACAGGAGGATTCAGAGGGCCCTGCTCATTAGATAGATTATATATATACTGTATATATATATATATAAATTTTCCAGTATATGTATTCTCTAGGTATAGTATGTTGGGAGCAGGAAATGAAAATAAATTAAATAGATCCAGCAATCTTTATGGTACTTAGAAAATATTTAGAAAGGAATCATGCCCAGAATGGGATGGATTTCTAACTTACACTCCTTTTGTTTTTTGTTGATTGTTACATAATCTACATATGTGTATTTCTTTCCATTGATAAAAATGTATCAAAAAACTATTTTTGGTTTTATTCCTGAATAATTACAACTCCCATGCTCCATATGGATGTATGGAAAACACCTCTGCTTTGCATTTATTTTTAAAAACAACCCTATTGGTCTATGCTACTGTGCTATGCTTATTTCTATTATTTACTGTTTATAGCGGCAGCATCTCCTATCATGCTTTACAATATAGCAATGCTAGGTAGTACAAGTAATATAACACATCCAATATTCCAGAGGCTAGTAGTTCATACAGCTGTTTGGCACACATAGCAATAAGGAAAACCAATTGGAGAGACTCCTGCCCATATTAGCTTAGAATCTAGAAGGATAGGGGAACTATTTTGTTTGCAATCACATTTGATTTATTTTTAGCATTATTTGGGGGGTATTTTTCAATTGCTTTCCTCTTATATTACATTGAACAACTGCTCTGTGAACCTTTTTATACGCTTTATTTTGCGGCAGCAGAGTTCCTGACCTCCGGCAAAATGATTGCAAGGTAAGATGTGTATATAGATTACAATTACTGCTGACATCTAAACAACATTAACAAAGGCTCTATTGGATTTTTACTAGTAATCAAAGGTCATATTATTAAAAGCATACAAAACATCATGAGTATAGCAATAAATCACTTCCAACCACTAAACATCATTTTTGGTGGAAAAAAAATCTTGAGTAAGTACGCTGAGCTTTTTCTGCTCAGCCTTTAGGTACAATGATGCCATGCTGCTCCCTTCAAATGTAACACCTGAAATGTATTTTTTTAAATGTGTGACATTGATCTTTTGACAGATCTGCCTGTATTATTATTTTTTTATAATGCTTTTATTTTTATTTATTTTACCAGTAGACAACATATAGGGACCCATGTAAAAAGAAAACAGAAAAAAAACCTGGTGCTGAATACAGCAGATTTAAGCTAGCACATGATTGGTGATTATAGTCCATACTGCTGCTGTCCTTTATTTGGGTCACTTCCCTACCTCCATCCAATAGAGGTGCAGCAGCAAAGTCCTCCAATATAAACCAATATATAGATACTGAATTCTCTGCACCTGATATCTGCATTACCTTTCTGACTTGAAATATTCACCTAAAGGGTTAGTTCACCTTTAGTTAAAAAAACTGCCTGTGCAGGTAGGGGGCGCCAGTAGATACAATGCTATAGGAGTAGGTCATCAACGTACCTCCCCAAGCTTGGCTAAAAAACTCCCAGCTATGACTCCTCCCCCATCCTGTCTTGTTGCTAGGACGTTGCTTAGACCCTCCCAGCTGTTACTGCTCACCCCCACCATCACAGGAGCAAGCTCTCAAACCGCTGAAACTGTGCAGTTCACTATATCCTTCATTTCATAATCACTGAGCTCAGAGCTATTGTGATGGTAGGGAGAAAGCACATGTGAGGAGGTTTAAATCTGAGCAAGAGCTTAAAAATTATGATGGTGTGGGCAAACAGTAACAGGTGGGAGTGCCTTAGCAATGTCCTAGCAACAAGGCAAAATAGGGGGATGCCATCTCTGACCAGTCAGGCATTCAGAGATATGTAAATGCCTATAGCAGGGGCATTTTTTAACTTTGGTCAAAGCTGCAAAGTTTGTTTTAATCTACATGTACCCCTTACCTACATAGGCAGTTTTTGGTAAAGGTGAATTAACCCTTTAAATGGTTTGGGGTCAGCTTACTTTTTTAGGTTTGTAATTTTTTTAAAGTGTTTCATAATTTTTTACTACTATACTTTTGTATAAAGTCTTTAGTTTACAATAAAAGTAGGACTTAAGGAAAAAAGTTTTGTATCATTTTGTATAGAGTAAAGGAGGGTTATAACCAATGTAATTTTTTTTTTTGCTATTGTTGTCCAATAAGGAGATTTCCCTTCACTTCCTGTCCCATAGTCAAAAGAGGAAGTGATAGGAAATCCCTCCAAAGTAAGGGAATTCCTGGTTGTCACTAGGTTCACCAGAACTAGTGTCCCCATTGGAAGAATTGCGCTCTATTACTGTTCTGGGGACAACCAAAAATTTGGGGTTTTCTTTCACTTTTGATGATAACTATAAACATGAAAAATAGGCTGAATCTCCCTAACAGGGAGACAAGACTAAAAACCTGACAGATGTTCTAATCCATCTCCACTTTGTCTAAAACTAAAAAAAAAAAGTTTTGCCTTTAGTTATACTTAAAACATTTAACCACTTCAGCCTCCACCAGGTACTGGCACATCATGAGGTTGAAGAGGTTATACCAGGATGATCAAGCATCTGAACAAGCTAATCTTGGTTTGATCAGATGTTTTTAAGGACAGAGGAGAGATCTGAGGTCTACTAGACCCCCAGATGTCTCAGTAAAGAGGACCTGTCATGCTTATTGTTATCACAAGGGATGTTGTTACTTTTATTTGCGGCTTGAAGAATTCCCCCCCGCCACCCTCCAGTGCCTCTCCAGGCTCTCCTGTCCCACTGGGCAGCCCGGGACAGAAGCTGTCAGTTCCAATGGCTTACCATAAAGGTGAACAGGGACCGGGTCTTCTTTCCTTTGCCGCACCACTGGTGACAGGCACTCTGACATCAGTGCATTCCTGCATTGTAATTTAGGACACTGAGAGTCCATCTAAAACCCAGGGAAAGAGAGCACTGGTTGCTGGTAGAGTGAGGGAATAGGTAAGTAAAACTGATTTTTAATGGTACCCTAGACAAGAGTGTGCACTTAGCCCTTGAAATGCCATTGCAAATATAACTTTAGATTTTCCCAGGAGTGCAGCTTTAAGAAATCCATTATAAAGGTTTTGTGACCTGATTAAGCATCCTTGGGAAAAGAAAGAAATTTGCAAATACTTTATAATAATCAAAATTCAGCTATTGGTTGCCTTGAGAGATCCAATTCAAGGCAATTCTTTGTTCGCATAGCTTTTATCTTCTACAATTGCCACCAATATCTTTATTTCCCTTGAATACTCTACTCTGAAGAGCAAACTTATTTTGTGTGCTTTTCGGTTAATGGTCCATAATGGAGTCTATAGTGCATAATTAACTTAAATTTAGACAAGGTTTATTATCCACTTGCCGACCAGTCATGTACCTGGTACGTCACTGGACTTCAAGTGGCTGTATTAGGGTGATGCCTGCAGCTGCACCCTCCGAGTCTGACTTGGGGTAAGACACCCAATATTGCACTGTGTTAACCACTCTGACACACCCCTGTTAAGGATTCAAACAACACCAATTCAAGCAAAGCCATAACTATATTGGTAAACAGCTTACATCAAGGTAACAATCCAATAATAACAATTAAAAAAATATAATACCCTTAACTCTATACAGAGACCTACTATGCTAATAATAATAGGAGAGGGAAAAGAATGATGACCGGGCCCAGTTTTCTGACAACAGTTAATAGTTCAGCTTAAACTTTTGCAAGAGCATGAAGGTTACAGTGTTGACAGCCAAATTGTAGAAACAAGACCCCTATTTGACTATGCCGTCATCAAGTTCCCCTAGGGAGCCCAAGTTAAGTTCAAGTCTGCCTGCAGATCTCTGCAATACACTTGTAAACAAAGTCCCTGTGAAAGTGTAGGGTTTTGAATGGTGAGGCCTGTGGGCTTAAGCAAATAGATACCGGTACTCAAGATGTCCTCAACAAGATGGGCAAAAGGGATGCCTTTACCATAGGACAATTCTTGGGTGGGGCCCTTTTCTGGACAGCTTGTTAAGAGTCCCCTTTCTCTCCTCCCCCTCTAATGCCAAGACTCTCAGGGGCTGTAGTTCCTTTCCCTGTAAGGGCAATTCCACTTGGCTATAATGAAACTACATATCCAGTGATACTTTCTTCATCACTCACTGGTCTAATGAAATCCTCTTTAAAAAAAAATATCTACAGTTAACTTGTAGACATGCTGACGTAACCAATGTGCACCCTCCAAACAAACCTGAGAGTCTGATCCATCACCCCACAAATCATATGAGCTCAACAATTATTCTAGCCCATGCCACTTATTTAAATGACCGTCAGCTTGATGAATTCCAGTGCTGCAATGTAATCCTAACAAAAGCTAATAATAGCTGGAGGTGTGATGACAGTCATTGATCATGTCGCTATGGAAAATGAACAACAAAAATAGAAAGCATAAAACCTTTCCCACAAATGCAATTTGGAGCCAATTTTTAAGCTTGTCATCAAGTTTTTTTCTGAAAAAAAAATCTAAGATGTGCTTAACCTCACCTCAAGTGGCAAGATTTTTTATTTTACCACAGCTTAAAAAGTCCACACAAAAGAAGTTTTCTGTTTTTATGCTCAATCATTCACTGGCTTCTTATAACTCTTGGAATTTCCTGGGATGAAATCCCTTCCTGCCTACCTTTTAAGTCTCACTTATCCTGCTACATCTCAGATCTTTCCACTTTCATGGAATCACAGGAGGAATGCTGCAGACTGCAGCGGCAAACCTCTACAACATTTAGGATCCCCTCACCATCAGTGGAAAGAGGACCTGTTATGTCATCATACCTAGCTGACGACACCTGGAAAAAAGTAAAAATACAGTTTTTTATTCAAGTCTGCCCCATTTTTTTCATATTTGTACATATTTTGGGTTTTTTTGTTGTTTTTTTCAATGTTTTTTTGTCATAGTATAGAATTATGTTTGTACCAAGCATGTTTGAATCCACTTAGTGTTGACAGGCTCGCTACCTCTGCTGGAAGTCTATTCCAAGCATCAACTACTCTTTCAGAAAAATAATACTTTCTAAGATTAGTTTTGAACTTTCTTTCTAGTTTGAGTTCATGTTCCCATGTTCCTGATATTGGCTTCATTTTGAAAATACTGCCATCTTGATGTATTTATATGTTTCAGTCATATCTCTTCTTTCCCTTTCCTCCAGACTGTACATATTGAGGTGTCCTTTTATGAAACTGAGATCAGTGGCTGATCTCAGATCATTAGTGGTTTATGAAACAGAGATGATCAGCGGAGAACATGTTCTCCGCTGATCATCTCAGCACACAGATGGCCAGTGTATGAATGAGCGATGTCAGCCCTTCACTGGCGATCTGTGTTCTCCCTCCAGATTCTCCAGCCCAGAGCTAGAGAATCGGAGGAACCGCAAACGAAGCAGCGGTAATTTAGCACTGCTTAGTAAATGGTGTTTGACTGATCTCTTACTGTAACCTCGCGAGATTGCAGTAAAAGCAGCCGTTTTCTAGCATTCAAAGCGTTTGTAGATCGCGTCTCTCCTCATTCAGAGAAGTGATCTACACTGCTTCATAAAAAGGCATTCAGAGAACTGTCTCCTCTGAGAATGCCAGAGAACCGAGCAGCGGTCATTTACCGCTACATGATAAAAGGACACCTAAGTTGCTGATGTCTCTCCTGATATTTTTATTCTTCACACCTTTCACCATTCTTGTTGCTCATCTTTGGACCTATTCTATCTTATCAATCAAGTGAGGTCTCCAGAACTGGACACTACTCTAAATGAGATCTAACAAAAGATCTATATTTGGGAATCAGGAGATCCTTCTTCTTGTGGGTTACCCCTCTAGTGATGCAACCCGTTAATTTTGCAATCATCTGAAATACTGTACCCCCAATATTGTGCTCTATCAAGGGATTTATTTCCTCGGTGCAATATTTTACATTTAGAAATATTGAACTGCATTTTTCACTGTTTTGACCAATCTTCCAGCAATGCCATATCATTTTCCATGTGTATAATGTATCTTGGCACAGCTCAGAAGCTGAATAGTCAATCTAGAGAATCACCTCACCGGCTTGTGTAGGGGAGCGGAGTCCGCATGGAGTCCAGTAGTCCAGCAGTTGAGAAGAGGAGAAAGGAGGAGACTCTGACCGCCAGTGTAATCCTATGTATGGGGGATAGCCTCAGCCATCACGCTGGCCATGCCTGCTGACGTGTTTCACCCCGCCCCCACCAGGGCTTGCTCACAGGGCAGTCTCCTCTGTGATCAAGCCCTGGTGGGAAGGGCAAAATGTATCAGAGGGCGTGGCCAGCCTGATGGCTGAGGCCATCCGCCATACATAGGATTACATGGGCAGTCAGAGTGGTGTCCTTTCTCCTCATATCATTTTCCATGTTACAGACACCTCCAGGGATGTCAACCCTATAGCACACCTTTGTGTCATTAGCAAAAAAAACATACTTTACCCATCAAACCTTTAGTTAATTCACTTATATATAGATTAAAGCGGTAGGAAACCACACAAAATCTAAAATAATCTACCTGCAAGTTAAGAGCATAATGTGCTAATATGTATCGCATACTAGCACATTACGAAAGACTTACCTATAAACAAAGCCCTCCAGCGGAGTGCTGTCACGGCTGCCCCAGTCTTCCTTCAAGGTTCCCATGCTTTGACCGTTTGACTGGCCAAGCAATGGTGACATCATTCCCGCACATGTGCATGGGTGTCCCAGCTGCGGGCATGGCTCTCTCAATGGACGGCATGCTGCTCATTGAGAGAGCAGTGCGCATGCGCTGGTGATGTCACTGGCACTGCTAAGTAAATATCAACTAAATGGTGCATGTACCTAGCACGTAAAGGGTGCACAGTGCCAACTGGTAAGCGTTATTAAAGGCTTACCTGTAGGTAAAACATCGAAAAATGACTTTACTACCACTTTAAATAGAACAGGACCTAGTACAGAGCTTTGTGGTACACCACTAGTGACTGGCCTCTGTTCCGAATGAACCCCATTTCCATCACACTCTGGTATCTATTCTTTAGCCAACTGCGTATCCATTGAACCACCAAAATTTAAATCGTAGCTTGTAGGACTTTTGTATTTGTTCATTTTATGAAAATGTATCAAATGTTTTGCTGAAATCAAGAAAGGCTACCTCTGCAGCACTACCCAGGTTCATAACATTACTGATATAGTCAAACAATTCAATCAGATTAGTACGAAATGATCTGCCCTCAATAAAGCCATGCTGCTTTGGGTCCAGCAAATTGTGTGTTTTTAAAGTGATATTAAACTTTTATTTTTTAATAACAAATATGTTGTACTTACCTGCTCTGTGCAATGAGTTTGCACAGAGCAGCTCCAATCCTTCCCCCACCAGCACTCTCAGCCACTCCCGCTTGCTAAGGGGGTGCTCGAGCGAGATTGATCCCAAGCCCCGCTGCCTGCATCCATTAACACAGGCAACTGGGCTTTGCCTAACCCTCCCCCACTCCCTCATCATAGGATTTGATTGACAGCAGCAGGAGCCATCTGTGAGGAGGGAGAGAGCAGAGAGAGACACTGGACTGAGATCGGGCTCAGGTAAATTTGGAAGGGAGGGGGCTGGGGGGAATTCTGGACACAGAAGGTTTTCACAGAAGGGAATTTCCACTTTAAAGCTTTGTCCCCTTTGGCACCTTTGGGGATCGGCGGGGGAGCGGGTACCCGATTTTGATCGCCTAGGCGATCGCAAGTTCCCCCCTCCTGGTAGTCTGCTGAGACACATGACAGGTCTCAGAAGACTACGGGGCCATTCAGAAAGCGCAATGCTACTCGCGCACGCTCAGTGGGCACCCGGCTGTGAACCTGCAAGCTGTCACAGCCAGGTGCCCACACTGAAGATGAGAGCGTTGGGGTGAGAGGACTTTTGATTAATTTTTTAGAAATTCAATTTCAGCAAACAAAAAAAACATTTTTTTTGCATACTTTACAACAAGGAGGGAAGTTTTTCATGTGGCTATGAAGGCAGCATTGAAAATACTCAAATCCTTTAAAGAGCATGCTTGGGGGTGCCTTAAAGATGTGCATGATGGTAAGGAACAGTACAATTTTCACATACATCAGCAGCACTTCAATTTGATTCTTTTCATTTGAGAAAAAAGCCTTTTTGCCAAATAGCTTCAGCATTGACACACACTTTTTTTTATCAAACATTAATAGGCCTACTTTGACTGGCAGATGGAAATGCAAAAATAAAAAAAAACAATTTAACTTACAAAAAGGCCATAATAAATAGCATACTCCCCAAATAAATTACAATACATATAAATGATGTAGCGCTACTCACATTTCATAAATAAATAAATACATACATATAAATGTGAATAAAAAACTGGTGACAAACTATGTGGACAAACACAATAGTGAACTCAAACTGGAGCTATGCACTCCATTAAAGTGCCACAATCTAAAATAAAATAAGTGAAACAACAGTGAAACAATGCACAACCATGCAATGTGACACATAGACTAAATGACACAAATAATTATATCCTAAAATCAGATAAGATGGTGATAATGAACGGTGGTCCAAATTAAATAAACCTGTGATAGGTCTATACCACAATAGACTCTATAGTAAACACATGAACATGCAAAAAATCTTGTGCATAAAAAATAATAAATGCACTCGCCAAATAACTCCTAGTGTCGAAACATATATCAAAGAATATATACCGCAAATAAAGTACAATATTGATGGAACATATAAAATGTATCAATAGGTGCAATGAATGTATATATAAAACAAAAATAAAAGTGACAAATATTCTGTGCCAATATTGTGAAAAAAACACACGCTTTGAACAAACTAAAAAGTCTGATCTGTGCACCAAAGTCCAATTCGGTGTTGATAACACCACTTAATCAAAATCCAAAAAACACACTCGTGCTGATGTTAGTGACTGTGGGTAACTGCTGCCAAAATCCAACAGGTGGCTAGATTAGCCTCTCACCTCAGAGCTTCGACCCATGCGGGTCAAAGCAATTTTTTAGGATCACACCCTCAGATCCTTCAAACATACAGCCTCTCCACTGGTCTGCTCTCGCCGCAAATAGATCTCCCTCTTAGGGGTCAGCACTCAGGTGGTGGCTTCTCTCCAAATACAGGTAGGGGTATGTGCCAATATCTCATTTAGAAAACATAAACACAGCTTCCCATAGTGTAATATGTTTATACCAAAGAGGTAAAAGAATTGTAATCAAGTTTACACTCACATTTGTCTTCAGAGTACAACAGCGCTTAACCTCATGCTTTTGGGTGTACTCTGCATGGGTGTAGGAACAGGGTGTACCAAGATGGCATCCACGCTGGAAGTGCGTCACTACGTGCTGGCCTACGCGTTACGTCACAATACCATGTGACTTCCTCAGGGCCCAAATAAACGAAAACACCCAAATACCATCTCCCTTAGACAAAAGCCCATTTTAAGGGAAGTCTTGTAGCAAAAAGCCAAAAACTTTCTAAGGACTGAACATAAAATAAAAGTAACCACTAACTTCAAATTAACCACAAAATAAATAGAGGAAAAAAAACCCACGATAAAAAAACAGCAAAGAGGTTAATTGCTCAATCCTAAAAAAGGAACAGTTTCACCCCCCAAACAGTCTGACACTATTGCAGTACAATGACACCATGGTTGTCCTGTCTCTCCCGCACACCTTTTATAGAGAGGGGACTGGCTTAACCAAAAGCCCCTTTACTGGTGCTTCTAAGCCTGATGACTATGGATGCACCGCTACCACTTTTTTAAGACCAAGTATGCGTATTGATACTTTTCCTCAAGTACTCGCCGATACCAATTACAGATACCTATTTTTACGGACATGTAACAGGATTCACTGCCAGAAGTACAGCAAGGGACATGTAACAGCACTGAGGACTCACCAACAGAAGTGCAGCAAGGGACATGTAACAGCACTGAGGACTCACCAACAGAAGTGCAGCAGGGGACATGTAACAGCACTGAGGACTCACCAACAGAAGTGCAGCAGGGGACATGTAACAGCACTGAGGACTCACCAACAGAAGTACAGCAGGGGACATGTAACAGCACTGAGGACTCACCAACAGAAGTACAGCAGGGGACATGTAACAGCACTGAGGAATCACCAACAGAAGTACAGCAGGGGACATGTAACAGCACTGAGGACTCACCAACAGAAGTGCAGCAGGGGACATGTAACAGCGCTGAGGACTCACCAACAGAAGTGCAGCAGGGGACATGTAACAGCACTGAGGACTCACCAACAGAAGTGCAGCAGGGGACATGTAACAGAACTGAGGACTCACCAACAGAAGTACAGCAGGGGACATGTAACAGAACTGAGGACTCACCAACAGAAGTACAGCAAGGGACATGTAACAGAACTGCCAGAAGTACAGCATGGCACAGGACTCACCGCCAGAAGTACAGCAGTTAGCATAGGACATGTAAGCACTCACCAGCGTCATGTGGGGAAACGTAGCCCTCTCCGTCTCCATGCTGACTTCACTTCTGGTATCGGTTTAAGGTATCGGTGCATTTGCATGAGTACCAATACTCGTGCAAATGCCTAGTGTCAGCACAGATACCAGTACTGGTTTCGGTACATCCATACACGCAGGTGCATACACCTAAGAACCACTGCCTGTGGCCATGTAATGAGTGTGCATTGCTGCCAGGCAGGCTATTTAAGCTGCACTAGTCCTCTTTGTCAGTGTCATTTGGTCCTCTGTTGCCAATCCCATCCGTATCTGACTGTGCCTGAACGCCACGTGCACTGACCCCTGGCTTGTCTCTGTCATTCTCTTCTGCCTGCTTCTTTGGATGATCTACCTTGCTGATACCGACCCCAGACTGTTTCCTGGCTACTCTACAGCCTGTTGTCTGTACCTTGATGTGCTAACCTGGACTGTTTGACCAGGGCCGTAGGTGATTTTTTGTTTTGGAGGGCGTTCAGCAGCAGGTACCAAGTAAAAGTCTTTTTTAAAAAAATAAACTGCGCCAAATCCATAAAGACTGGAAAAATGAAAAACTACATGCATTGCCCATAAAAACCAATACATCCTTGATTCTATTTTCTAAGGTCCTCTTGAAAATTTAATCTGATTTCAGTTTTTGCTTCTTATAGTTTTCATGAACGTGGCCCAGTACAGAGAATACAAAGCATGAGAATTGCATCCGGCATACAGAACAAGAGAAGTGGTACTGTGCAGAGTCTATACATACAGTGGGAAACCAGCGATCCTTGCGCATTTCTTGAACTGCATTTAAATCGCACTCCCCTTGCAATCTGCAGTGGGTGTCAGTGCAATTGTATTGCCACTGCAAACGTAGGTCGCAAATGCAGTGCATTTGCCTGCACAGGATTACATGGTACAAAATGGCCATGCGATCTGGTTGCAGTGTGGTTGCAAAATTGGTGCATGCACAACCTTGGTGCGATGCAGTGTGATTTGAGCCCATTCAAAATGGGTTTGGTGTTTTTCCAACAGGGCGGACCATTCCTGCAGGAGAGCACAGTAATTATTGCTAGCGGCTATAGCTGCTGGCAGTAATTGCAGGTTGACTTGGGTACATTCAGCCTGCCCATAGATGGATCAAATCTCAGGCGGTCCCTGATGAACCAGACCAGATTCAAATCATTTATTGCCAGAAGCCGGCTCAACACAACCAATGGAAAACTCAGCTCAGCCTTAGTCACACAGCTGCCAGTTGTCACACAGTCTCGTCTCACCTATGGATTCTATAAACAAGAAGAATGCCAGCAGCAGCAGTGCAGAACAGCAGTGGAATCTGTGTGACAATGCGAGGACACTCTCTCTAGGTCTGGGGTGGCTAAAAGAGAAAGAGAGACATGCAGGGCCAGTGCTAGACTATTTTGCACCCTAGGCAAGACAAGCTACTTGCACCCCCCCCCCCCAAAATAAAAAACAAGAACTTTTTTTGAAACAGTAGAAAATAGTAATTCAACAAAACATCAAAACTGCTAAATTTCTTTTAATTTGCAAAAATAAGCACCATAAGATGCCACCAGCATCAATATTAAAGACAAAATCAGTGTCACGGATGGACTGTATCTGTGGCTGGCAGTGGCAGGGTGACAGTTGCAGTGGGTGGAAGATGATGGATCCACACTCTGACAGATCCCATGTTGGAATTCCTTGGGCAATGGGGGGAGATAAAACACTGTTATAGCATGCAGCTGAACTGAGTGATCCCGCACAGTGACAGATCTGACACAACACACCACGACCAACACTGATACAGATCAGCAGGCCCAGCAGGCTCTAGAAGAGCAGGCTGTGGGATCATGATGATGTCATCTCTCACTAACACATTGCACATGTGATGGATATCCGGCCTGCCGGGTCACACTCACACATACATGAGACATTAGAATAAGACATTACCTTCGTCCACAGGAGCAGCTCCACCTCCGTTGATGAATGGGAAGAGAAGGGCTGGAACTCCACAGTGATCAGCAGCCACAAGCCAGCTTGCAGTAAGAGACTGAGTCTGAGAGGAACACTGGAAGGAGCTGCAGCTCAGCTGTTACATTGGCCCCAGACAACCGGCATCTTCCTTTGTCGTTTCTTCCTCCCCTCTGCTGCCCCTCCCCTCAGCTGAAGGATCATTCATGATGTAGCAGCATCCCATACAGAGAGAGTGCCGGCCTGTGATACGCCCAGGCGCCCCTGGGTGCTAGTGTACCCTAGGCGGCTGCCTAGTTTGCCTAGTGGAAGCACTGGCCCTGGGGACATGCCTGACTGAAAGGAGCTGGACAGCAGCAGTTCAATTTGGCAGCTACTAAGTACTGAACAAACCTTTTCTGTTCTGCTTTCCAGGACCCAAGCAAAGCTCCTTTCCCAAGCCCATGTCAGGAAGCAGCACTGCAAGCCAATGGGAAAACAGGGTGTAGAGCTGTGGGTGCTCAGTACGGCTTGTGCTTAATGATCATCTCACACACCTGCTGACTGCTGTTACTGTTACACGCACTTCACCACTGACTGCTTGGCTGTTTGTCACTGGTGCCATATGCGGTCTGATTTTTTTTGGCAGGATATTCTGGGAGGGTGGGTTGAACCCCCCTGACCCCTCTCCCCTTTATCTACATCCCTGTGTCTGACTTTGCCTTGGCTTTCAAACCTGCACCCGCATCAGCTGACCTGTGCCTGCCTTCAGTTCTGGTCCTTCCACCTGTGTGCATCCAGCCAGTCATCTCTGCGCACCCCAATGCACATCAGCATCTGCCGGCAGAAGACTTTACAAGCACTCATGCTGACTCTATCACCAGGTACGTTACAACTGCATTATGGTTTCAAAAAATCTACTAGGTGAAACTATACATAAATTCACTGGGACCATGAATCCCAAACCCACAAGATTCACCTTACGTCCTCAGCAGCAGTATATATGAACCTCATCTATAGTGACCTTCGCAAAAAGTTGGAGACTTGCATGGTATATACCATCAGTGGCCTGTATCTCTGGGTCTATAAATCATTCTGACATGCAATTTTCACTGAAAGTAACTTTTGCATATACATTTTTTGTATCCTATTCTCAATTTGAATTTGCCCAGATTTGTGACAGGTTTACTTTACATATTGACAAGCTAAATAGTTCATTGGTGTTTTACAGTCTGCACTTAAATCTTAGTAATCTAAAGTTGGACTGTAATTCACTGGCACAGTACACCGTGACATGAGTAACACGCAAATGCAATCTCTGGCAGAACTCCCAAGCCATATAGTTTAATTACACTGATGAGTTATATCTCTATTCTGTGTAGCGGTTTCAAAAATACAAACATGAAAAGAAGAAAATGTCCCCAGCCCACTTAAATGAAGAACATTAGAGATGTACAGCACATGCATTGCCATATTAAACTCGCGTTTCAAAGTCATTTCAGGTCAGCATATCATAAAAAACAATGACCCCCCTTATTATCCCAGTATTCATGAGCAAATTCAAGTAGAAAATAGGTAAAATGTTTACCATTCTTTTCCTTTTAGCTGTCAGTAGGATAAAAGGAAAACCCTTCTGTTGTTAGCAAATTGTTTTTTTGAAATAAAGATATAAAGTACATACTGTAATGCAGGCCATGTAATTAAATTGCAAAAGTGGTATTTCCTACAAGCTGCTTTATCTAGAAATCTACAACTCTACCAGAACACTAAAACCAGCCATATATGATTCATTTTTTTTGTTCAACCAGCGGGTTGAACAAAAAAAAATTAGATGATTTCCCCATCCATACACTCGATGTGGATGCAGGAATCCTTCTGCTGAGCTATTGTATTCTCATGGTGGGGAAACTTCTCCGCCATCAGAATACAATGATCAGTGTTGCTGGCTATAGCCAGTGGCACTGATCATTCGGCAGAATCCCATCATGCTGGTTGTACATAAGCTGAAACATATGAATTTTGATCCTTGTTTTGCCAGCTTAAAGGCTAAGTTCACTTTTTTTTCTAACTTTAAGCTTCCCTATGTACCAATATACCATTATTGTACTTCTATTGCAGAAAAGAAAAAGCTTTCTATGTATTTTAGGACAAGGCCTTCCCTTAGCCTCCAGCTTGTTCTGTAGGAATGTTCATGACTTCCTGCTATGTAGATTTGGGGCATGAACAGTTAAGACACAGGAAGTAATTCACCAGCTGACCTCATTAACACACACCTTACACTTGTCCTCCCCTTCCAGGAGATTGCTCTCACCCACCTCAGTACTGGAATGCAGGCAATAGTATTGAAAACAGAAGTGCGCCCCTGGAAGTCTGTAAAGCTCACCATACACTATATAATCTGATTGTACAATCTCCTTTAAATCTACCATCAGCTATGTAATGCAAGGGCCTGCCTGATTGGATAGAGTGATAGATGTGTCCTCCTATTATATAGTTGTGGCAAAAAAGAGAATAAAAAAAATGAAGTGCCTATTATTTTTGGCAAGATTTTTGTTTGTGTATCCTGACTATTGTGTACCAAGGCTTTCAGGCATCCAGGAAATAAGATATTTAGTGGTGGTGAACCAATCACAATTAGACTTACTTATGCTTCTTGAAATCAATAGCACTCACTCAATTCTAAAAAAGCCAATTGGATAAGTGATCAAACATTTCTGAATCTTTGGTTGTGTTTCATATACTGTACATAGTCCGTTTGTTATATTACTTTACATTTTTTATTTCAGTCCATAAAATAACTAGTTTAAAGGGAATGTATTTTTATATTTATATTTTTATTACTATGTTCAGCACTTAAGTAATAAATAAAACAATTTTTTTCCTTTTAGTGACATGAATATTATTATTATTATAATACAGGATTTATATAGCGCCAACAGTTTGCTCAGCGCTTAACAATATAACAGGAGAAAATACAGCAACAATACAGTTCAATACAAGAGGCATAGGAGGGCCCTGCTCATTGGAGCTTACAATCTAAGAGATGAAAGATTAGTATGTAATATTTAAATCACAATTAAACTTTCTGTTTAAATCAGCTAAATTCATTTCAGGTGCATCAAGGAAAAGGTTATCATAGACTTACAGTTTGTTTTCTTTAGAAAGCAGCCACAGTGTGAGTAGAAAAACCTCCGATAGCGAAAGATTCTTCATCTCTGTGTGGAAGCAGTGGTCTCACTGGGAATCTAATAAGTCATGAAAGCAATTGCTAGGCTTTCTTATTACAAAGCCAATGTAATGCATATCTATTTGTTAAATAACAATTTTATACAAATAACCAAGCATATAACATATTAGTTCATAAATTCGTAAAAATCATAACAACATTGACCAAAACCAATTATAGTACCCTTTTATTTAAATATGCTTTTTTTAAATCTTATCTACCTCTCAAAGAATGAGGGCCCGACTACACCAGAACATGGTTCAGGAAACCTGTGTTGTGTGTTTTCTGCACTGCATTCAAATGCACTGCTGTGGGTGTTAATGTAATCCTAATAACACCCCAAACACAGCACATTTACTTGCAGCGGATCGTATGGTACTGCAGTACCATGTGATCCGATTGCAGTGCATTTTTAGAAGTAGAGCATGCACTACTTTTGGTGCGATCCAGTGCGATTTCAGTGCATTCAAATTAATAGCCTGAAAACCACATCACACAGGAATTGCACAGGAATGCAGAACAAGTTCCTGTGTGATTCCAGTGTGAACAGGTACTGAATTGGCTTATATGCTTACCTGAAAATCCACATGTGTGGACAGGACTTCAGTCTTACTGATAAAGTTTGGTATTATTTACACTCACCAGCCACTTTATTAGGTACACCTGTTCAAATGCTTGGTAACACAAATTGCTAATCAGCCAATCACATGGCAGCAACTCAATGCCATTAGCAATGTAGACTTGGTGAAGACGACTTGCCGAAGTTCAAACCAAGCATCAGAATAGGGAAGAAACTAAATTTAAGTGACTTTGAATGTGGCATGGTTGTTGGTGCCAGACGGGCTGCTCTGAGTATCTCAAAAATTGCTGATCTACTGGGATTTTCATGCACAACTATCTTTAGGGTTTACAGAGAATGGTGCGAAAAAGAGAAAATATCCAGTGAGTGGCAGTGTGGACGCTCATGTCAATATGGACCAAAATCTCTGACAAATGTTTTCTACACCTTGTTGAATCTGCGCAGAATAAAGGCAGTTCTGAAGCCAAAAGGGGGTCCAACCTGGTACTAGCAAGGTATTCCTATATTGATTTCTCAGATCAATATATACTGCTTTATTAGCCCTTATTAATTATTAATTTAGATATTGTTAGCAGTAAGAAAGCCATCCAGAATTTTTTTACATTCATTTTTTTTTTTTTGCCATATCTATCTTATACAGTAAAACATTCCAAAACGTACCTATTCTTATTGTAAAGACCCCCTTCCTAAACTGATGGCAATCCATAATTTTTTCCATATGCAACCGATAGCCCTTCTTTTTACAGTCCTTGGGTATTAAAGTTCATTTTTTAAATGTTTATGCTGGTTTTGTATATATTTAAACTTGCTTGTTAAAGTAGAACTACAGGCAAAACTGTTTTTTTTTTCATTTTTGATACAGTCAAGGAATGTTATAACCCCTTTCATTTTTATTTCTACCATCTCTGTACCATTGAGAAGATTTCTCTCCACTTTCCATTGCATAGCCAAAACAGGAAGTGAGAGGAAATCCTTTCAAAGTGAGGAAATTCCTGGTCGCTACTAGGGTTACCAGAACTAGAGTCCTCATTGGAAGATTACCCCTCTATTCCTGTTTTGAGAAGAACTCAAAATTTGATATTTGGTATTTTTGTTCATCTTCACTTTTGGTAATAACTGAAAATAGGACACATAGAGAGGGTAAATCTTCTAATGGGGATATAGATAACAATACAAAATGGGTGTTCTAATCCCCCTGCATTCTATCCAAAACCAAAATAAAAAAACAAACAAAAAAAAAGTTTTGGTTATTCTTTTGTAGCCAGGTACTGGGTATTTCTCTGTGCAATTCAAGGACACTTACAGGGGAGGCTATCCTTTTCCCTCTAGTGCCCCATACTGGGAATGCTACATCACTTCCTGTTAGCAAAGTGGATCCAGTTCTTCTGAGAGCAGATGATCTTGGGACCTGTAGTCCTATAGACAATACATAATGTATTCCTGAGTGCTGATTGAAATAAAAATACCAGAGAGCTGGCGAATGAGAAGGATGCTGGAAAAAGCAGATATATTATACAGCAAGGGACAGGCTCACTCTCTTGGCATGGGATTCAGAGCTAGACACAGGGGGACTTCCTTTCTCCTACAGAGAAAGATTGCGGGCTTACTGCTGCGGGACTCTAAAAATAAGTTCAGCACAGCGGTGATGCCGATTGCCACACCAAAATCACATCAGTTTTATATACACTGGGACTGTCACTGTCCATTCTTCACACAGACATCGCTGTTTGCCATGCTGACAGGCCGTCAGTTGGTAATTCTGCACTCCTCTGTAAACAGTCAGGAGCCTGTGCAATAACTCTTGTTCCTAGGAGGATGTGCTATCCATAGGATAGTTTGTCATCACTCTAGAGACACTGCATGAAGACACCTTTACATCTCAGGATACAGTTGCTGTTTAACTTAATTGAATTACCATTATTCACTAATATATATGGACCCCACCATTGCTAGCAGAAGACAGCAGAAACCACCATACCAGGAACTTTTAACATTGCAGGATTCAAGCTGCAATCTCTAGTTAAAGGGACCTCTTCTTTTCTAGGGCCATTGTTACTCAAATTAGGGTACCTACGAATATCTATGCTGTAGTATGCATTTACAAAATTCTCTGTATACCCCTTGTAATGCCGCTGACCCAGAGGGAGCTGATAAGTCAACAAGTCCCCTCTCTTACTGCCAGTGTTGCAATTAAATAGTTGAAGCTCACTTCTGATGACTGTATAATCTGTTAAATATTAGTAATTAGTAATTGATTGTATCTATTGTACCGATGTTCTGTTTTTATACATTAACTGGGGTTGTAGATCCTAAACCCATTATTCCTTTGGTATACTCTTTTGAACAAGTCTAATATAGAGGTGTTACTAACGAACTGTGGTATTGCATTATTATTCTCTACTATTGAAATATGTCTGAACTCAGAGTGTCAGAGGTGTCGGGAAGCTTGCAAGGTCAGAGCAACCAATAGGGCAAGCATCATCGAACAGCCCCTCCAGGGACAGTGTTACAATTTAAACCTAAATTTCAGGTAAACAGCTAAACACACATATGAAATACACATAAGGGAGATGTTTTAAGTGTCAAAAGATTTGCATTCCTGTCTATCTGGTCCTAAGATATGCACAGCACTGTTTGGCGAGGGAGGGGACCTGATCCTTATCTTCTGCAGTTTCTCTTTCACTTACAGGTCCCCACATGTGATCAGTTTTATATTTGTCTGTTGTTCAGTTTTAAGTCACCTTAAAGATGTTTCTTTTCTAAATTGAACATTCCATTTATTTTTCTTTTTAATGCCATGTTTTTACTGAATTCCTGAATGCCCATTTTTTTTATACAAAAGGGGATATTATAGTGGTTTTAGAAGTGATATACAGAGGTAGGGCTATTTAAGCATCATATATTTTTATTTCCCTTTTTATACTTAGCAAGTGTTACTTTATTTTGTATAATTTTCATCCATCACCTGCTCATTTTTGCCCAGCTGTACCTATGTAAGCATTCTTTATAGCTTTAGTGAGCTGACCTACTTGTAATAAAGTATGTCCCACACTGTGCTGCAAGCTGGGTCCTGTAGAAATCTTAACTGCAGGGATAACCTGTCCTCTTCCTGTCTCTGAACTTCCAGCACTGCGTGGGAGTTCACACACTATATTGCCAAAAGTATTGGGCTGCCTGCCTTTACACTCACATGAACTTTAATGGTATCTCAGCCTTAGTCCGTAGGGTTCAATACTGAATTGGTCCACCCTTTACAGTTATAACAGCTTCAACTCTTCTGGGAAGTCTGTCCACAAGGTTTAGGAGTGTGTCTATGGGAATGTTTGACCATTCTTCCAGAAGTGCATTTGTAAGGTCAGGCTCTGATGTCGGAAAAGAAGTCCTGGCTTGCAGTCTCTGCTCTAATTCACCCCAAAGGTGTTCTAACGGATTGAGGTCAGGACTCTGCAGGCCAGTCAATTCCTCCACCCCAAATTCGCTCATCCATGTGTTTTTGGACCTTGCTTTGTTCACTGGTGCGCAGTCATGATGGAACAGGAAAGGGTCACTCCCAAACTGTTCCCAAAAAGTTGGGAGCATGAAATTGTCCAAAATGTCTTGGTATGCTGACGCCTTAACAGTTCCCTTCACTGGAACTAAGGGGCCAAGCATAATCCCTGAAAAACAACCCCACACCATAATCCCCCCTCCACCAAACTTTACACTTGACACAATGCAGTCAGACAAGTATCGTTCTCCTGGCAACTGCCAAACCCAGACACGTGCATCAGAATGCCAGACAGAGAAGCGTGATTTGTCACTCCAGAGAGCATGTTTCCACTGCTCTAGAGTCCAGTGGCAATGTGCTTTACACCACTTCATCCGGCACTTAGAATTGCACTTTGTTGATGTAAGGCTTGGATGCAGTTGCTTGGCCATGGAAACCCATTCTATGAAGCTCTCAACACATTGTTGTTGTGCTAAACTGAAGGCCACATGAAGTTTGGAGGTCTTTAGCAGACAGGTGGTGACTTCTGCGCGCTGTGCGCTTCAGCATGCGCTGACCTCGCTCTGTCATTTTATGTGACTTACCACCTCATGGTTGAGTTGCTATTGTTCCCAGCTACTTCCACTTTGTTATAATACAACTAACAGTTGACCGTGGAATATATAGTAGTGAGAAAATGTCATGGATGAACTTATTGCACAGGTGGCAACCTATCTCGGTACCATGCTTGAATTCACTGAGCTCTTGAGAGCAATCCATTCTTTCACAAATGTTTGTAGAAGCAGTCTGCATGCCTAGGTGCTTGATTGTATACACCTGTGGCCATGGTTTTCACTACTAAAATACTGCATGACTTATTAATATAACTTATGGGGTATTTTTAGTAGCTGTATTCTACCACATACTCAGATGCAGTAAGATACAGCTAAGTGAATTGTCCCCTCTGTTCAAAGTTCACGGTCAAGCTTTTGTTAGATTTGAATGATCAACTGCGAACTGAACAGAGAGGTGTTCGGCCAACTCACCATTCATAAGTTTATAAGAGGACTCAAACTAATACATTTCAAGGATCTGCATCCCTTTCATCAGGGCTGAACAACAATATGGGGGGATTTACTAAACCTGGAGCAGACAGAACCTGGTGCAGATGTGCTTAGAAACCAATCAGTTTCCAGGTCTTATTGTCAAAGCTTAATTGAACAAGCTGAAGTTAGAAGCTGACTGATTACCAAGTACAGCTGCGCCAGATTCTGAGTGCTCCAGTTTTGGTAAATGAATGAGAGTGACACCAGACACAAAGACAAAAAAAAAATCTACAGATCGTCACACTCTCTAATTCATTTTCGTTAACCAGTTCACCAAAGTTATATCCCTATGTTGTAAAGCACTGCGTAAACTGTCGGCGCTATATAAATCTTGTATAATAATAATAATAACATGGTAGTACTTCTCACATATGTGTCCTTTATATTGTTGCTCAACCATAATGAAAGGAATGCAGATCTTCTAACTGTGTTGGCTTGTTTCCTTTTAATAAACCTGTACACATTCAACATTGTTATACCTTTTCAATCCTCATTATAAGGAAGGAGTAGTTCCTGGAATTTCAACTATCGCATTCTTTTCTTAACTTCTCCTGCTTTTGAAATCAATTGATTTTCTGATGTTTTGGTGGAAAATGCAACAGCGTTTGCACTAGCAAAGTACCTGCTATGAAGGAATCCTTAGGGTAGCAACAGTCAGGCAGATGTCTCACTGAATATCTCAGTTACAAAACATCTGCCAGCCTTCACCTGCTCTTGTCCCAATTGGGAATTGTTGTTGCACAGTATTTTGCAATCAAGCAGCAGTTCCATTTTCTTAAAGTGTTACTAAACCCACAACAGTAAAATCAGTCTGTATATGCAGTAAAGCATGCTTGTCATACTCACTGTGGAACCTAAGGGGTTAATCCCCTGCATTGTGTAAAAAGGCTGTTTGATCCTGTCTTCTTTGCCCCTCCTCTTGTTGAAATGACCACCTGATACAGACTGAATCCATAGTCACATGCACATGCTCAGTTTGATGTGCATTACTAAAGAGGATTTTTTTTTTTTGGGAGGGTTTCACATCCTCCTAGAGCAGAAAGAAAACTCCTCCTACAAGCTTTAAGCAGTGCTCTGCTGAAGTCACAAGACTGTTCCTAACTGCTAATGAGAAAAGGTATTTAGCAGTTTATATTTACTAAAATAATTGCATTTCCATGTTGTGTGTACTGTGGGAGACTGGATATAGTGAATGCAGGGTCCCGGGTTTAGTATCAGTTTAAGTGAGAATATAGAAAGATTGGATCTGTTTCAGACATTTTCTAAAACCTGCAAAAAAAAACTTCCTGAGTGTCCCTGACAATCAGAAATTTTTCTTATCTCCTCTGAGCATGCCTGAATGCAATGACTAATCATCAAATCAGGGATATGTGCAGAGTCATTTAGGCAAATTGATTTTGCAACAAAATGAACAATTTTGCCATTGCCAGTATTTCTCCAAAATGTACATACAATAAAAAAATCTAATTGTTTTCCCTTTATTTAGAAGATGTAGTTATTTTTGTGGAGGGGAGGGTGTTTTATGGTAGTTTATTCATTTAGTGGTCTTTGTATTTGTGTTTTTTATGTGAACGTTATTTGTCTTCTCATTATATTTTTAGTTTAATTTTTTTCCCACTGTTTTTTTTTTTTTTGTGGAACGAGGTCAGGTGCAGGATAATTCAACAGGAGTTCTTTAACCTTCAGGAGCCATTTAAAGCCCATTACACCCTTACACACCACCGAACAAAACTTCAATTTCACCTTCTCAATTGACTACAATACAGTTTGCCAAAATAGCAATATTATCCAGAAATCTCATTTTTGCTGAAATTTCAGGGACATCAAAACTGTCTATTTTGCTTATTTCTAGACAGGGAAATGTACGTTTCCATATCTAATATCTTACCCAATATTAAGAACATATTACAGATTTAATTTTGCGCTTTTTTTTCTCTTTTGTGTATTTGAGTGTTATTTGTCTTCTGTCACAGTCAAATTTGAGAGAACCCCCCTATACGTTTTCATGTGTTCCCAATCACACGTGATATCTAAAAGTAATTTCAAAATGTCAATTACCTATTTAGTTGATTCTTTAGAGCAAGATTATATTTAGAATACTACAGGTAGTTTTTATGGCTTTGAATAGATGGCAGTGGGGAAAAACTTAGTGACAGTTTTTTCATAAAGTGTATTAACGTACAATGTACCACCCCGGCCTCAGATCTTTAATGTGTATTTCCACTTTTGCAGCCAAGTTGGAATAACACCATCTTTATATTTGTTACATGTCCCCATTCACATAGCATAATGTAAAAAATAAATAAAAATTGCAGCTTAATTTTTCTGGAACTTACAGCAAAGAAAATGTCTACTTAATTCTGTTTGTTATGAGGGGCTGGGAAGCTGTGTTTGCTGTGTTTGCCATAATTAACACCATCTCTACTATGTAAGCAGATATCATCTCATCTATTGTTCTAGAGTTGAACATTGTGGGGTTAATAAAACTGGAGCATGCAAAATCTGGTGCAGCTCTGCAGAGAAACTAATCAGCTTCCAGTTTTTGTCAAAGCTTAATTGAACAAAGTTAGAAGCTGATTGGCTATCATGCACAGCTGCACCAGATTCTGTGTGCACCAGTTTTAGTAAATCCCCCCCTGTCTGTTTCGAAGTGATACTAAAGTCTTGGGGCTTTTAAAAAAAAAAAATAACACACATGTTATACTTACACTGCTCTGTGCGGTGGATTTCCTCTTCTTGCTGGCTCTCCTGGCCCCTCCTTCCTGTTGGGCACCCCCACAGCAAGCAGCTTTCTATGGGGGCACCCGAGCAAGTGCACTCCTGAGTCACGGCTATGCATGTCCATTTACACACAGAGCTGTGTCTTGGCCCCGCCCTCTCCCTCTCTTGATTGGCTCACTGGCTGTGATTGACAGCAGCAACCAATGGCTCCTGCTGCTGCCTCAGCCAATCAGGAGTGAGAGTCCCTGGAGAACTGAGGTTCTCGTGCACATCATTGAATTGGGTAAGTTTTGAGGGGGCTGGAGGGGTGGGCTGCTACACACAGAAGGTTTTTTACCTTCATGTATAGAATGCATGAAGGTAAAAAACCTTGGGATTTTACAGCCACTTTAAGTCTAGTACACATGATAGGAATTTCAGGCGAATGACCATCCGTTTTTTTTTTTCATGCTAGTCTCATATCGAAAACAAATAGATTTCTGAAGTTATGAAAATTCTTGTAAGACAGAATACAATTTCAGAAGTGATGCAATGTATTGTATTGTATTGTAATGTATTCTTTTGTTTCCGTGCATGTGCGGTTTTGGTCCCTCGATTTCTTTCTTACAACTACTATCCTAATTACACAAAAATAATTTGTTTTGTTATCTTACAAAAAAAATGTTGTGCATGTCCCTTTCGGATATCTTCACATTCATTTTTGTAATGGGCTTTGGAAAGCTGTGTACTAATGATCAGCTTAACAGACAATCATCCGATTTTCTCATCATGTGTGTTAGGCATTAGCAGGTTAAAGGTTTAGAAGCTGGGCTACTCCATTGTATGATAATAAGAACTGGACTCAGTCCAGTCTAGCTATTGGGACAGATCATACTGAGTCACTTGAGACATTCTTGCATCCAGCCATGACACCTTCTCCCTAGAAACTTCTAAAACATGAGTAATATTTACAAAAAAATGTTTGAGGTATGCTGTGTGAATAGGAACACATATCAAACAAGTGCAAAAATGGAAATACACGTTACCACTTTGTTAAGACAGACAGTGAGCACATCTAGATTACAAGTAATAATGAAATCTGCCAGGACAATACAGGCAGGGTTATAAGGGCAATTATAATTATCCAGCCTCATTATAAACATTTACATTGGAAGGGAAAACAAAGTATGATTTTTCATTTCTATTTTGCTTTTTTCCACTGCCTTTATTTTTCATTTTGTGAAATGAATAATAAAGTTAATGAGGGTCTGTTTTTGGGCACAAGATCAATTCCAGGATAATAAAGGTAGATTGCGTAAACATTAGGGTCATCTAAAGCATACTGCACCCTTAAAGGAGAAGTTCAGCCAAAGCTCTTTTGATTGTACTTCTCCTGTGGATCACAGGAATGCAGTTCATTCTGCGCTCCTGTGACCCGTTTTCAGCTGACAGTGGGCTGAACATCACTCAGCCGGTCCAGGCTGGGGAAAGAACCCAACTTCAAAGTTGGGATCCATGCCAGAGTCTGGAGTGGCACGTGGCTCAGCCTCTCATCAAGCCGCTGAGAGCCGAAGCCAGCCGCTCCTTCCCCCTCCACAGCCAGGCTCTAGAGGGGAGGCAGAGCAGGGAGCAGTGACTGACAGTCTCCACTCTCTGCTCAGAGCAGCTGTGAGAACTTACGATCAGCAGTCATGTGATTTCTCACACTTAGAGCTGGCGGGGGACAGATGCAGTATCAGACCAATGCTGCATCAACATAGGTAAGTACAAATGGGGGGAAAAAAGTCCACACTCCTCTTTTAAAACCCATCAAAAACACTTCAATCTAACCTTCCCTATTGCCGACAATGCATTTTGCCAAGATGGTAATATTTTGCAGAAATCTGTTTTTTGTTGAAATTTGGGGGAATCTAAGGCCCCATGTACACGGTACACTTCTGAACGATGGAAACTGACTGCTGGAAAACGTTGGTTAAAAGATGGCTGTTTAGCAGAGTTTGCATACCGCATTTATGCACGTTTATGAGCGTTTGTATTTAGAAGCGTTTTTTTAAAATAACCTCAGGAGTACTTCTAACATGCCCAGAATGCACTGAAAAACAGTAAAAAAATTAACTATTTCAGACATTTTGAGAGAAATAGAGAGAGCAGAAGCAGAGAGAGCAGTATTTGCTGAGATTAGTTTTTTTTTTTGTGGTGTTTGGATATGTTCCAGCTCATTTCTGTGCAGAAATTATTGCAGTAGTGTCTAACATTTTGTTTTTCATGCAAAACCTCAAAGTATGGTGGGCTAGGTCCATTTGAGTACCGGGAAAACACTTTGCATGCATTTTTCATGATAACAGCATCTAGAAATTAAAGAGTTAAAAAAAATTTCAAACGAAAATGCCTATAAACGCGGTTAGCCACGTTTAACCGTGTTTACACGCGTTTGGCATTTGAAATGCTGATAAAATCTGCTGAACGCAATTTTGGTGTGTTCAAAAAACCGACTGTAAACTCAACTGCCTGTAAGCAACTGTAAACAAAGATGTGTACATGGACACATAGGAGAACATTGGGGAACATCAGAGGCTGCTGAAAAAAACGCTGAACAGCTCCTAAACGTGAGTTTATCAGCTGCAGTGTGCATGGAGCCCTAAAACTCTCAATTTTGCCTATTCCTAGTCAGGAAGGAGTACACTTTTCAACTGGTAAAAGCTTTCCCAATAAAAGAAAATGTCAGGTATATAGTACTCATGTGTTGTGACACACGCAGACTACTGAAAAGGACAACAATCCGCTCTGATTTCACAGTGTATAGCCCCATAGATGTTTTCATTGCAGCTCTTATTTTGCCAATCTGAGTAATGTGTCCACAGCTGATAAACCTATCATTGCGGTAACATCTTACGGGTCATTTATGCTTCCAGGAAGAAAAGACATGAACTTAAACTGCTACTTCATGAGGCATGGATATGGTTTCTTATGAGCCACTAGCAGCTGCAATGTGATATCTGCCATGGCTCATTAGTACATTACTCTCTTCTTCACACCTCTAAGTAATTCTGTGTGGAAATAAAACAAAGCACCGCATTCAACTTAGAGGATTTAACTGGACTGGCCTGAAATTACATTTTAATTTTGTTTGCATTCAACAAACACTTAGGCTTCCACTTACTCACCAGGGAGGAACATCTCCAATAGCTCCATTACACAGCCCTATGGCTGATTTACTGAAATGAATGGACAGTACAGTATGATGGATTGGACTTGGGTGAACCGTGTGCCTTCAGCTAATGGGGAACCACAAATGGTAAATCAGCAAACAAACATTTGGGGAATGTAAAGTGGAACTCCAGCTTCAGGTTCTGCACCACCTCCACTGAAGCCCTTTTTTATGCTTTATTTGTAAAAATAAAACTCTTTTTTCTCACATTTTGAGCTTACACTTTGTTATGATGCATCTCCAGGAGTTGGGATCACAGGAAGAGTTACAGAAAGTGGGCTGAATGATGCCAGTCTTCACTCAACATGAAAGGCTGGAGACAGCTAGTTGGAAAGTTTAACACCAGCACTCGTCCTTGGGCTTGCAAATCTTCTTTATTAAACATTGTGAGACAAAAGTCTCAGATCAAAAGTGCTGACATGTTTCAACCACGAATGGCCTTACTCATAGCCGTTCTTGTAGGTTATGAGTAAGGCCATTTGTGGCTGAAACATGTCAGCGCTTTTGCATCTGTGATTGCTAGAGATTCAGAATATAGCCCAACAGAACAGACAGTGCACAATCCGCATGTGCTTTTCTGCTTTGCTGCAACAAGGAAACAGGAAACCTTATTCCAAGAAAAGACTCAGAGTATACCATAGGCACAGCTACAAACATATTAACACTGCCATCTACTGGTTGAAGAATATATCTCTACTAAATAGTGATGTAGTTGGAAAGCACAATGGCTAAGAGGTTAGCACTTCCACCTGACAGCACTAGGATCATTGGTTTGAATCCCCACCATGGCACTACCTGCCTGGAGTTTGCATGTCCTCCCTGTGCCTGCATGGGTTTTCTCTCACACTCCACAGACATGCTGGTAGGTTCATTGACACCTGTCTAAATTGGACCTAGCATGTGTATGTCTGACAATGAGTTAAGAACCTTAGATTGTAAGCTCCTTGAGAATTAGGGACTGATGTGAATGTACAATATATATGTAAATCGCTGCGTAAATTGATGGTGCTATATAAGTACCTGAAATAAATTAATATAGTTGTTGCACAAAATACA
This sequence comes from Staurois parvus, assembly GCF_062004578.1. NCBI lineage: Eukaryota > Metazoa > Chordata > Amphibia > Anura > Ranidae > Staurois > Staurois parvus. The sequence goes on from NW_028318784.1 coordinate 5,998,187, forward strand.
TGAACATTGTATTCCAACAGTGACTTTTACCCAAATGTTTAATAAAGAAAATTTACAAGCCCAAGGATGAGTGCTGTGTTTAACTTTTCAGATGGATACACAAGGCAATATTTACCTCAGCACCGTTTGCTGCACACAGATATCGGGTCTGGCCAGGTTGAGCACAGTGAGTACTTTATATGTAGAGACATCTACTGGCAGAGTACTATGTGGTGCAGCTCCAGGTTAACCGCTTCCGAGCCGCCCTATTGCAGAAATGATGACTACAGGGCAGCATGGGTGCGCAAAATCACATATATATACTCCTCGGCTGTCAATCACCGGGTCCTGGCCAGTGATTCCCCGCTGGCAACCAGCAGGGGAGAGACCTGCATGTAAACAATACAGATCTCTCCCCTGTCAGCTTCTGTACACTGCTTTGTATGGCTCTGCACAGACACAGCCCATATAGTAAAACAGCACACAGTTAACCCTTTGTTCGCCCCTCATGTTAACCCCTTCCTGCTCAGTGCCATTAGTACAGTGTCAGTGCTTTTTATTAGCACTGATCACTGTATTGGTGTCACTGGAGATGTTAGTGACAGTTAGTCAGTTCCCCCCCAGTGTCAGAATCCCCACTGCAGTCCTGCTATAAGTCGCTGATCACCGCCATTACTAGGAAAAAGAAAACAAAATTCCAGCATATATACCGTCATTTGTAAATGCTATAACTTTCACATAAACCAATTAATTTACATGTATTGGGATATTTTTTAGCAAAGATGTGTAGCAAAATACATTTTGGCCTAAATTTATGATGAAATTAGATTTTTAAAATTTTTTTTACTGGACATGTTTACTAGTAAAATGTAAAAAATATAGTTTTTTTTTTCAAAATTGTCGGTCTATTTTTGTTTATAGCACAAAAAATTAAAACCACACAGGCGATCAAATACCACCAAAAGAAATCTCTATTTGTGAGAAAAAAAGGACAAAAATGTCATTTGGCTGCAGCGTTGCATGACCGCAAAATTGTCAGTTAAAGAAACGCAGTGCTGTATCACAAAAAAAGGCCTAGTCGGGAAGGGGGTCAATTCTTTGGAGGGATAGTGGTTAAATGTGATCATTGCAAAAGCTTTTTTTTTTTTTTTAACAGGTGCAGTGTAACAAGTAGCATCAGTACATGAAACTGTAGTGATAACAGCCTCCTGTCATCCCTTACACAGCAACACTCAGGCTGGAAGAGGAAGGGGCAGGCAATCAGGCTTTGCTGCATGCAAATGCACTGACAAAGAACACGGTGAGAGGAGGAGAGTGCAGAGTGAGCAGACCCATCAGTGTGCTGCTCCTTTGGTGTGCAGTCAACAGAAAGAAAGTGGTGTCACCATGATGGTTACAATAACTAGCAATTTTGGAATGACATCGTGCTGTAACAGAAGCTCTCAACTTCACTCATTGAGCTACCTTGGCAACATTTGCCTGTTCTGCTTTTTTTTTCGCTTAGAGCAGGGGTGCCAAGTTCAATCTTACTGCATGCCACATCAGCAATATGGTTGCCCTCAAAGGGCTGGTTGTAGCTGTAAGACTAGATGTTCAATGCACCACACCCCCTCCTTACATCAGATGTCAAGACCATCAAAAGTCAAGAGTCCACCTCCCTCCCTTACATCACAGTGCACCCCCGTGCCTTGTGCTGCTGCTGCTGCTGGGAAGAACCTGGGGCGGAACTGGGAAGCAGAGAGTGCAGGGTCTGGAGGAGGACCAGAGGAGGGCTGGAGTCAACTGCTGGACTCTGCTGAATGCTAAGACCAGGGGAGGCAGAGACAAGGGGGTGCTGCAGCTGCACAGAGAGGTGTAGGATCTGTAGGATGAGTTCTGTCCCCCCCTGCTGCTGTCTGCTGATACTGAGGGAAGGTAGAGAGGAGTCTCTCCGTGGCTGTATGGAGAAGCACATGATCTGGCAAAGGAGTTCTGTCCTCTTCTCTGATGCCAACTGCTGAGACAAGGTGGGGGTGGAGACAGGGGAGCAGTGGCATCCCTAGGAGGTGCGGGGGGTGCGGACCCTACTGGGTGACACCATCACAGGGGATGCAGGATGCCAGCAGAGCTTCTGGGCTCTGTGAAGGTCCTGGCCAGTTATTGGGTGATCCCGGGTTCAACCTATATGGGGTTAACTGATCTTGCAACCCATAGTGATCCACGGGATCAGCTACAGCGGTTTGCAGCCTGTAAGGTGTTAACTGTGGCAGCTCTGTGCTAAAGTCAGAGATCGGCTTCTTCGGCCTGAAACCGGCACATGCGCAGTTGCTTCAGGGTATACATATCTTCACGGGACACTCGTTTTACTGCTACACCTTCACCGCTCCTTCCTCTCTGGAGGGGTGACACCAACCCTAGGGGGACCTCTGCAGGGGAGAGCTGAGAGGGCCACATGATTCGGCCCACAGGCCTTGCGTTTGATACATGTGACTTAGAGGATTTATTTATTATAGTTTAGTGTATTTTATTTGGTGATAGTTGTATTTAAACTGTTTCCCTTGTTTTTTTGTTTTGTTTTTTTTATGTTGCATATGACTATTGTTTTTGTGCTGTCATGGTTTTTTTTTTTTTTTTTTTTTTGCTGTCTGATGCTAAGATGTTACCAAGGGCCCATTGACACAACAACAGGTCTAGGGTAAATGAAAGCAGGCTCCACAATCTCAGGAGCTATACAATGAACATTTCAGCCTTTAATTGTACCTCGCCCATTGACCTGATTCACTTTGACTTCAGATTATAATAACATCTCTCATTTAAGGTTTAAATTTGGCAAAATGAAAATCCCCAATTTCATTTATCTCTAAGGCTGACGGATAGATGTATATGAATCCCAATAGTATCCTTTAGTAGATCTGAAAGTTCACATATATGTATTTAAACTGTGTAGGTAGCTATTTGCTTGGAGTTCAGCTTTAAACACTCCCTGTTCTCTATCACACTGACTACTAATGACTCTCAAGGAACTCATATCAGAGGTAAAGTCATAACGAGAGATGCAGAGAGTAAGAATAAAATATTTAATGTTACATCTCTGCACAAAAATCAATGTTAATCAATCTAAACAATTCACAACCTAAGCAATAATCTGAAGGTGTACCTGCACTTAACGAAGCAATACAAATCGGAGTTCAGGAAATACTAGATGCCTGCACATGGCTTCTTCTACTGCTCAGCTCCCAAATGTCCCTTTTTGGAACCAAATCCCTCTCTACCTCTTCCTACTTGATTTTCTTGATCTATTCCATCATATACGTAGACTTTTTAAAAAACTAAGCTATTATTGTGATATTAAAAGTGTTTTCACCCAGCCTCTATGTTACTGCATTTGTTATGCTCCAGAAATTGCAATTATTAAAGCATACCTTGCATAAAAATTTTAAAAATGGGGCCAAAAAGTACACTTACAAGAAAACAAATATACTTACCTCTGACCCAACCTTCTGCTCAATCACTGTCTGGGGGACAGGTAGCTACATTGCTTAAAGTGGTCCTAAGTCCTCATGCACACGGGATGTTTTTACAGCGGCTGTTTTTGGCTTTTGACATTTTTTTTCTACAGCCAGTAAACCCCCCAGCTTGTTTTCCTTTGTGTCCATGCACACATAAACTGTAATCAACGTTTTATGGCTGGGATGTGAAAGAAGACCGAGGGCTGGGCCCACAGATTCAGAGGGAACACAATGCCACACAGACACAGACAGTGGTTCTTTTAAAACAATTACGTTTACTGAACAGTTATAGTGATCATGTAGTTGAGCATACGTAAACAGAATGATAACAGTGCATAACCATACAGTAAGAATAATACTGTCTAACACTAACCCCGTACTTGCGGACTTTCCCCAATGTCCAGAAAGCAGCCTGGCTGTGCCTGAATGTTCCTGAGCAAGATATAACGTTGGGGTGCACCCTAAGTAATGCGCAATACTATTTGTAATCCAAAGGAAAGTGGAGTGTGTCTCTTGTAACTTTCTGGTATATCCAAAATGTCACTGACCACGTGTGGTGCGATGTGCTGCGGCAAAGCCACACTTACAGTTCCCTGGCAGGCTCTTGGTGCTTTTCCCTGATCCACTCCCGAACCGGACCATACAGTCACTTGTTTCCTGGTCTCGTTGTGAATCTTCCCTAGGTGCCGTCGCCAGATTCCACTGTGAGCCGTAAATCCTCTTCCAGGCCCCACACAGATTCTCCTGACGTCCTCAACATCCATCAGCCAGACCCAGCCTTCACTTCCTCCTCAGCGCAGGAACTCCTCCCCTTCCCAGAGGGTTTGTGATGCAGTAAATAATTTCCTAATTGCAGCCTCAAACCTGTATTTACAGTTCACTATGACCCTTCTGAGGGTCCTACTCAACCCCTAAATTAGCATTCATTAAACTTTGTAAGGTAAATAAGTATTGGTTCTGTCTTAGCAAACGTCTCTACAAACTTGATTCTCATACTTTGCTGCCATCTACTGACCAAAGAGCATATTACAGGCACATTATAGTTTAACATTGGACATCAGCATTTATCCATGCGTCACACCCTTACAGATGTTTTTTGGCTGGAAAAAAAATCCAGGACTAGTGGGTTTCTAGAGGAGTTTTTAGCTGTAAAAAAGCTCTAATGCTAAAAAACGCGGCAAAGTGCGGTAAAACACCACAAACCAGTGTTTTTGACCCCCCAATTTTTTTTTGTTCATAAACAAAATGCAAACGTGGAAAAACGCCGCTAAATGCGGTAAAAATTATGGACAGTCCCTAGGCACCCCATTCTAAAATGTGAAAACTATTAAAACTATCTAATAGTTTTATATAATGCAGCAACATCCACACATGTAGGACAACCAATGATGGACGTGATTTATTCTTCCAAAGCAAATACACTTTTGCACACTGGTACTGCTTAGTATTCCAATGTTACTCCTCTCCCTCCGTTTTTCTCCATCACTGAGCTAATGTGACCCCAGCACTGATGGAGAGGGGCAGGGGAGGGGCAAACTAGGATGCTGTGCAGGCAGCCGACATCCTCCTTATCAACGGATGATGTCATTGGTTGTCAGGACGCTGGCAGCTAGAAGGTCATAATGGTGCACAATGAAAACATGTGACGTTGTGTAACGAAACAGCAGGCTTGTTCCACCCGCTGGCTTGTAGACAAGTTTTGGGCAATTTTTAGACATTTTGCCAGGGCACCCCTGAAGAAACCTCAAGGCACCCCAGGGTTCCTGGGCACCCTGGTTGAGAAAGGCTGGTCTAGTTAAAGACTGGGGAAGAACAAGGCCTGTAAATGTTACCTACCTGCAGCAAAGAAAAATCAGGTCTCCTGCCATTCCAGACAGGGCTATGCTGTGTGACAGAGCTGTGTAATCTGAAGACTGGATGGACACATTTTTATGGCAGGTAAAATGACTCCCTTATAGGTGATTCATCTTTGTTTTTAGATGTTTGCCTAAAGTTCAGTGTTAACTGCAGTAGAGAAAAGTCAGGTCTCAAGACTGGCTGTGCTGGCTTTAAAGCAGGTGCAACGACTGCATGGACCTGCTCCTGCTCGTATGTCAGGTTGTGACATGTGGCTACACGTGACTGATCTGTGCAGCCACTGTCCCTGCATCTGCCTCTATATGCTGCCCGCATGCAGCCTGGGGAAAATGCAGACGCAAAAACCAAGGGAACTCGCACACTTGATGAGCCTCCATGCCTATCTGAAGGTTGCAATAATGATTAGGTGATCTGGTCATTTGTGTTCGCTGCTTAAGTATCAATTGTTCACACAAGCAAACGCAAGGTCATTTAAATGTTTAGCGACTGTGAAGATAGTGGCAGTCATGTCTATTTGTGTCCTCGACAACCTAACTTCATTTTATCTCAATATTACACTAACCATTTATCCAATCCATTTTTTTTGTCTGCACACATCATAATGTAGCATCAAAAGGGAACAAAGCTCTTTAACCACTAGCCTACGGGACACTTTTACCCCCTTCCTGCCCAGGCCAATTCTCAGCTTTCAGTGCTGTCGCACTTTGAATGACAATTGCACAGTCATGCAACACTGTACCCATATAAAATTTTTATCATTTTTTTGAGACAGATAGAGCTTTCTTTTGGTGGTATTTAATCACCTCTGGGTTTTTTTTGTTTTTTGGGTTTATTTACAAACCAAAAACTACTGAAAATTTTGAAAAAAAAAGTTTTTTCTTAATTTGTTATAAAATTTTGTAAATGAGTGTAGCACTGCCCCTTGGGACAAGCTGGAATATATTATGGGTCCTGCGCTCAATAGATCCAACCCTAAGCAAACCCAATCCCTCTGGCACAACTGGTAATGAATAGCAAATACCCCGCCAAGAAATTTGCTGACACAGGGTTAAATAAAACAAGAACAATTTTATGGAGAATGAAATGCAGTGTAGAGGGGTGGGGTTCCCCTTTCAACTTCCAAACTTACTTTTCTTCTTTTATGCAATGCAGTAAATTTGGTCTGCCACTAGAGGGCTTCACAGCCAATAGTCTCCAGATGGCAGAGTTGCACTTTAAGCAGAATACAACTGATATCAAACAAATAAACTTACTTATACTCTATCAATGAAATGTATTACCCACACCGGTGTATGATTCTGCTTCTGAGGGGCGTTAGCCAAAAATCACCTCAGAGTCAGAAGAGGATGCAATAAAGAGGTACCTCTAATAAAGCTACTAAGCCAGATTTCCCCACTTCAGTCCTTGTAACGGTGGAGCTCTAGTTGGTGCACGTTTAGTCCTTACAATGAAGTAAATAGCAGCTGAAGGCTTCTTTGGAGTTTCAGCTGGTGTGGGTTACATCCGATTTCATTAGGTTTCTGGGCTGAGAGGGTCCAACTTCAGTGTCTAAAGGCAACACAAAGCACCCCAAGACCTGGGCAGTCGCAGGATGCAATCTCCCAGTATGTGTCAGTCCCCGGGGCAGACAGTCTCAATTACACTGGTGGTGAGGGGCAAAGCAGGCAGGGGAATCTGTGGCTTGCACAGGGCCCCGGAAGGGTGAGATCCCAGCAGTGGGGTGCGGATGTCCCAGTCTATATGCAAAGTGTAAATGGTGTGTCTTACTCTCTCCAGGGGGACAGCTCACCAGACTCTGAACACACAGCAGGGTCCCTGAGTGCTGTAGTGCCTCCTCCTCTGCTTGGACGGGCTCCACGTGTCCCTGTCTTTTCTCCAGCCTCGTGTCTCTCTGTTCTCCCCTTCACTTCCTGCTCCCTCCCCTTCCCTGCATTCTTTGCTGTGTAGTGGATGAGTCATCAACTTGGCAGAATACCCAGGTTTTACAAATAGGGGAGAGAGAGGAAGGACTGACTGCTCAACATGTGATTCCTTCTGAATCCTCTTGTACAAGGAGCCTGCTACATGAGTAATTTTTCGCCTTCACTGATGTGCACTAATGAGGCTTCAGTGATGGGCACTGATAGGCTGCACTGATGGGCACTGATAGGCGGCACTGATGGACACTGATGAGGAGGCACTGGTAGGTGGCACTGATGGGCATTGATAGGCATCACTGGTGGACATTGACAGACATCACTGATGGGCACTGAAAGGCAGTACTCATATATGGCACTGATAGGCAGCACTGACTGGCACTGTTAGGCGGCACTGACTGGAACTGTTAGGCGGCACTGACGGGCACTGATAGGCGGCACTGACAGGCACTGATAGGTGGCACTGACTGGCACTTATAGGTGGCACTGACTGGCACTGATAGTTGGCACTAAAAGGCAGCTCAGATGGGCACTGATATGTGGAATTGGTGTGCACTGGTAGGCAATGATATGTGACATTGATATACACTGATGGGCACTGACAGGTGGCATTGATATGCACTGACAGGTGGCACTGATGAGGCTACACTGATCATCAGGGCACTGATCATCAGTGCCTTAATGATCAGTGTAGATGTCCCCTCTGAGGAATGCCGATTACAGGCTCTCCTCTCCTCATGAGCTGCCTGCATGACAGCTCGTTAGGAGAGGAATGCGGATAACCGGCATTTCCTTATTTACATGTGATCAGCAGTGATTGGACACAGCTGATCACGTGACTGAGCCTAAGTCATCGGCTCTTTGCGCTGATTGCTGATCTGCTGTGTCCCAGGGTGTGGTTGGAGTGGGATGACGTCATATGACATCCTCTCAGAACGAGGATACTGCCGTTCTCCCGTCATTTCCTTATGTGGCGGGTGGGAGGCAGTTAAAGTAAAACGTATGCATTTAAAATGTATAGCCCAAATTTTTTTCTTTTAGTTTTGGATATAAAAGGGAAGTGTTAAAACCCCTGTTATGTCTTTGTTATCTGTGCCTGTAAAGGGGTCTTCTTCTTGTATAGGACAACAACCCCCTGCTATAGCTCAAAGCCTCCGCCATATTGTGCTCACACCTTGCCATAGGCCTCCTCGAAACATCCCTGGGCATTAGCATTTATATCCATTGCAAAGGATGTCCACGTAAGAAATATATTTTCTGCTTTTTACTGATGTTCTTCAAAGATGGCAGTGACACCTCACATCCACATACTGACATGAGTCTTTGGCATTCACCGCCATACACAAAAGTGGACAAGTTGTAGCAGTCATTTTTGAAAGCCGAACATTGCACATCACTCAAGTCATCTTCCCTTGGCATCCCCTCTCTCCTCTCCTTGGGAGCACCACAGTGTTGGGACCTATCTCCCTGTTTACTAGTTCTGTAGCATTCTGCTAGATTTAAACTGTCACAAGGTGAAGCATTCTACTCTGTCAGCTGAGAATAACAAGGCAACTTCTGTAGTATACAGTCTCTCTTTCTACATTTCACTCTATAGCTCTACCCAGCCAGGTATGTTCCCAGATGTCGCTATCAGTCCCAGGGGAATAAGTGCTCACGTCAGAGATCACTTAGCCTGGCCTAAAAAGCCTTTTGGATACCATTCCAAGGCCTCATAGACTATGTTTTCAGTTGGGATGACTACAGCTGGCCCTTCTGGGTGTTAGACTATCTCATCCAGGCTTTCTGCCCTATGCAGGACCTTTACAGTAGCTGATTACATCTGCATGGATGTGGGGTGTTTGGCTTCCATGGCCTGTCCTATCCTGGCATTTATATGGGCACTAGCTCTACCCATTACATCACTACAGGGGGGCTTTGTTTAAAAGGGGACCCAATTATATAATTCCATTCAATTTTGGGATAGAGACACCTAGTGGCAGACTAGTTAACTGCACTTGCTTACATGCCCCTTCTAGAGAGATTTTTCCTTCCTATTTGATCTGGTGATTATTATCCCAAATGCAGAAAGTTATAGGATATCCAAAATTTTACATCACAGTAACAGAAGGTTTCTCCTTCACCACTTTGCACTTGCCACCTATTTTTAGCATGGCATTTAACTACATTGATTTGATCTAAAAAAATAAAAAGCACCATTAGATATTGTTGCACTAAAATAATCCTGTCTAGACTTACTTAAAACAAATATTGTATATTGCAGTATATATCATCCTAATTCCAAATTTCTACACCCAAAAAACACAATGAGCCTCTGGAGAGGTCAATGATTTAGCTGCATGAATTTAGACTAATTTATTGAGTTCCCTCACTATCCAAATCCTCCTGGTGAATGTCAATTTGTGAATGCATAATGAAACATACAGTAGTATTTTCCACTGCCTTGACATACAATATCTAATGACAGTATTTTTATGAACCATATTCAACTGCTTATGCATTATGCATATTAAATGGTTTCTTATCACCTGATAATTAATTCATGTTCAATGATTAACAGATAGGTATCTGTGATAAATAGATAGATAGATAGATAGATAGATAGATAGATAGATAGATAGATAGATAGATTTATTAATATGTGCACACTAGACTATAGAGGTATTCAAGAAAAAAAGGTTGTTCACTTTTTCAAGAGAAGTTGTACAAAAAAATTTTACCAAGAGTTTAGTGAAGTTTTGCAAAGAATACTTAATCACACGCAAGGAAAAAAAAAAATAAACACAGCAATTGTACTTGTACATGATTGGATGATGGAAGTCAGCAGAACTTTACTTCATTTACAAAGTTCTAGGGAAAATTCCCTTGCAAAGTGCAACTACCATGCAAAGTGCAAAGCCTATTTGCCTTTAGTGAGTCAAGTAGATAGATAGACAGACAGATAGATTTATCATTGTATGCATATTAGACAGATAATGTTAGCTAGTGGCAGCACAATGACTTAGTGGCTAGCACTTCTACCTTGCAGCACTGACGTCCTTTGTTTGAATTCCAGCCAGGACACTATCTGCATGGAGTTTGCATGTTCTCCTTGTGTTCATGTGGGTTTCCTCTTGGTACTCCAGTTTTCTCCTGCACCCCAAAGACATGCTGGTCGGTTTATTGACCCTACTATGTGTATGTATGCATGTGAGACAGGGATTAAATTGTAAGCTCCTTGAGGGCATGGACTGTTGTAACATACTGTGTAAATTGTTGGTGCTATACAAATGCCTGTAATAGATAGATTTACTAATATACGCATGATAGATCTGGATTCCTTGTACACGCACTACAGCAGGGAGTGAGCTATGAGTAGGCATTTATATTAATTATTCCCCCTGAGATCAGTGACATTGAATGAAAAGAAGTGCAGCATTAACACGTACAAGAAAAAAAATTGGACCATTTAGCAAGCCCCCTTTGCTTGTGTTTTCTACAGAGAATATGACGGGTTAAAAGTTTTGTCTGTGACAATGAAATTGAGGCCAGCTGTAGGTCATATTCACGTCCCAGTCACAGGAAAATGAACCTGTGAGACAGAACCTAATTATCTGCTAAACCAAAAGCCAGTCTCAGTTCAATAACTTACGACAGAGCTGGCAGACAGATATAGTGTTGCCATGGAAACCTTCGACTGCAGACAGGAACAAGAAGTCAAACGAGACTGTAACCCTAAGTGTGCCGAAACCGTTTCTTTGTCACCGCACTACGATACCAAGTAATATTCCTTTTTCTATCTTCTATAACATATCCAAAAAAGAATTTCCCAAAATTACACAGCCGCCGGCGGATTGCTGCAGTCTTTGTACCAAAATAGGTTTTTAGCAGATGATAAAACCCGAATGTAAAATGCTTGCCCAAACAAGTACTGTTCCTGCAGATACAATGCTGTAGAGATTACAAATGTCGGCCATTTTGCACCCATAAGCCATTTTATTTTCCTTTTATTGTCCCAGCGCAAATGTTCATTATTGCTGCTTTGTTGCTTTCAGGCAATAGCAAATGACTATTTATTTTATTCTTTTGTGAATATCACCAAATTCTTGTTAGGGAAGGGAAATGTAGCACATAAATGACACCTTCACTTTATGAACATTGAACAGGACCCCCACAGGCAATCGGGAGAGAAACTGATAATGAATGGTAGAAAGCAGAAAGTAATGGAAGAGAAAAATACTACTGTTATAAGCTAGCTAGCTTTATATGAACTTTTACACCAGGCTACCCATTAATACATAGACTTTATTATACCCTTGTAACATATAAAGAAATGTAAATGTTATACGAGGACTGTTACTTTAAGTGAAGTGAGGTCATGTCAGTTTACAGCAAGACTGAGGAGCTAGTAGATAAACATTCCCTACCGTTCAATAAAGGATTCGCCCTCTGCTGACGACTTTAAAGTGCACCTACTTTGCTAAAAATATAATACTGTGAGGGAGGAGGTTAGGAGATGCAGTCATTGTACTGGGTTCTTTTTTTTTTAGAAATCAAGGTTTTATTACATTTGACAATAGTCAACATTAAGACATACTCTAATCAAGTGCCCCTCCATTCTGCTTACCCTAGCAGTTCTTTCTTGATAAGCTTGTGAAGATTAGTTAATACATACCCAACTTCCATTCCATATACAATCTGGTCAAAGGTTTTTTGGACACCCAAACATCACACCTACCTATATAGCCAAATGTATGTGAACATTGAGTTCAGATGTTTCCAGTGACAGTTAAAGTTAATACCATAGTATACAAAGACATTTTAGACAATTATATGCTTCCAACCTTTTAGCAACAGTTTGACCAGCTTCGTGTGGAGGAAATTGAGTGGCCTGCACAGAGCCCTGACCCCTACTGAAGACCTTTAGGTTGAATTGGAATGCCAGTTATGAGCCAGATCTTCTCATTCCATATCGGTACTTGACCTCACAAGTGCTCTTTTGGCGGAATGGGCACACATTCCCACAGACACACTCCAAAATCTTGTGGAAAGCCTTCCCAGAAGAGTGGAAAGGGAGGGCCAGATACGTGAGAGGCTTTCATACCAGAGAATGGAAGCAGACATGTAATTCAGCACTAATCTTTTTTTTTAATACTACACCAAGTAACAGTCCAGACTTTCTACATTCTCAAGCCTTAATATAGGGGTCTTTGGAAACTGTTGCTTATTTTTCTTATTGGATATGAAGATAAACTTTATCTGTCCCTGTGGACCTTTCTGCTATTAGCTGATGTAGGTTAACATTAGCATGCCCTATTGGTTGTATTCTATTATAGTAGTGTAGTGCCTGCATTCCAATAATACTACAATAGATAGCATTGTCAGAAACAGTAGAGAACCTGTCTGAGTAGCAAAACTATCTGTGTTATTATGTTAAATACATGTTTAGACATGGTAACTCTGTCACAATAAATTAACAGCTTGCTACCTATTACATTTAAAAGCTTGGTGTACCCCAAAAAGTGCTATTTATTATTAGGTGTAGCTTGGTGGGCTGAGTCAGCCCCTGGCTTTTTATGTGTTTTGGATACTTGGATGTCCTGCCCATTTTTCCAGCAGCTTTGTACATTCTCTATATAAAATGAATAATTAAATCCTACAAGGAGGATGGGATCCATTCATACAGACCACAGTAAGTGAGAAGACTTACAGTAGAAGCTCAGAAGCAGATATCTCACAAACAAAGTCTCTGAGCAACAAACTGTCATAAAGTCTAACTCTCCGGTATCTACCAAAAATTCAAATATCATTTGTGGGTGGTTTGTAACTCCAATAAAAAAATCAATTACCATAGTTCTGGTACTGACAGCAATAAACACTATGGGGTTGATTTACTAAAGCTGGAGAGAGCAAAATCTGGTGCAGCTCTGCATAGGATCCAATCAGCTTCCAGTTTTTTTGTCAAAGCTTAATCAGAAGGTAGAAGCTGATTGGCTATCATGCACAGCTGCGCCAGTTTTAGTAAATCAACCCCAATATTGTGTTACACCAATTTCCATCCTTTATCAAAAACTGGTAGAACTGATCAGTTTTGGAGGTCTTTTCTATTACCAGCCAGTAAAGGAAAAGAATCCTTCTCAATGTCCATTTGTCCAGCCCTTAAGTGTACTTTGACTTCTCAGCTCCTTGCAAGCTATTAACTTTTGGCATGTAAGAGTTGTTCACATACAGTGTTTTTGGCCTCTTTTCTTCCACGTTAGGGTGCAGGTCCTGTGCTATGATTGCAGAAATTTTGACTCAATCAGGAGAAAGGGCACCAACTGCTGGATGCAGAAAGTTATTCTTAAGAGGCAGTCAGAGGGAGAAGACTTTTTTCTTTGTGATTCTGATGTGAGTGATAACTGGAGTTTTCTTTCACAAAGGGGAAATTTTACAATTTGACTGGGTATTTTAATCAATATTTTCACCAAAGCATCGCCCAAATTTTATTTAAATTTTATGTAAAATTGTAGCACTTGGGTGAAAGTAGTGTAAACCATGGGTACAATTATTGAAAAATACACCCCAACGCCATACACCCTGAAGCCACAGCAGGAACCTTCCCTAGAGATTTGGCTAGATAACAAGGTCTGAACCCATCAGCAACAGGCAACGGTAATACTGTTTAATATATACATGATCCATCAATCATTATGTGAAACTTTTTCAGTAAAGTTCTGCAGCAAGAAAATGACTATCTGTATCTATTGAATCCAGCAGATATATAAAAGCAACTGCGCAATCGATACGTTGGTGAGTGTGGTTGGAGGTGAAAGCTGAGCCAGAATTAAAGTGTCAGATTCCTATCAAACAATAGCGAGACAGCAACACTGATGTCACTCTCACTTCCCAAAGGCTGAATGATGTGAGACAGTGATGGAAGTCTTCAGGAATAATATGCAAGAACTTTCCACGATGGTGTTGAGACCAATGCTGTTGATGTCTATAGAGGTTTAGTCTCAGATGCCAGTGTTCAAAGAGTCCATTGAATGCTGCATTTAGTGAGTACTTACCTATGTGGTCTCCGGTGATGTGAGTATGATCAGTAATAGAAAAAATGTCATAATTCAACCGTAACTGCTCTTAAGACCATTGAGGCTCAACCATGAAAAGTCTCACACCACCCTAGATTGGGCATTTTCAGGAATACAGACATAGTCCGTGCTGCCTTCACATGTTGATGAATCCTCTGTGCCTCTTTTTCACACATCCCAGCATTAAAATGACTACTCCAAACCTCAGGATTGTTAGGAAAGACACTAACACAAGTGCTTTGGATGGGTGTGTTTGGGAGGGTACATTGAGTTTCATCTGGTGGCTGGTGTGGAAATGAATTACAGAAAACAGTTTCCAGCCAGAAAGCTAAAGCTCCATATAGAGCCTCCGGTCAAAATCAAAGCATTCCCAGGTTTACTTAACAACTGCATTTTACTTTCCCTAACAAGTCATCCCCCACAGTTATTACCTTTTTATCAATTCACCCTCCCCTTATGTTGTAAGTGCTTATGATCAGGGCACTCCTAACCCCTTGATATTTACAAAAGTATTTATGAAATCTAAATTTTCAGCAATAAATTCTCTGAAGTAATTTAATGATAATAAACACAATAAGGACTCTCAAATATCACATCGATTAAATGTACATCTTGCACACAGGACATTTTTGCATCTGTTCCTAGGGGCATCAGGCATTTGTTTCCCCGGCCTCTAAACTCCCCTGGATGTTAGCCTATTTGTCCATGCACATATTAAGTTTTAGCAGTGTTTAGTGGCAGGAGAGTTTGGAGGCAGGAAAAAAAAATCTGCAAGTGAAACCAGGTGTAGCAGAGTTGTGGCACAAAAAATGCTTGACGCTTGTAAACACGCCTAAGCGCGTCTAAATGCGTGCTAACACTATGCACGTTTAGCGTTTGAGTGTTAATTAATTTTAGTGACCAGAATACATTATGTATTCCAGCCAATGAAATGAGTTACCATCTAAGCATTTGACGCCTGTAAACACGGTTAAAAGCTTGTAAAGTGTTAGACATTTTTACAAGCGTCAGGCTTTTTTTTTTCAGTAAAAAAGCTGCTGGTTTCTAGGAGCGGTAAAAAAGTCCTGTATGCATGAGGCCTTAAGAATAAAAGTTCTAATTAATAAATAACAAATACCAAATATTTAAATTTTTAATTTATTTAAATCCGCAAATAAAGAGGTTAGGCATTTAAACAAGCAAACCACCCGAAACCCTTACCAATGACAATGTTTTAGAGTTAGACAATGTGATGATCCTTTGTTTATATGTTTACCTGCAATGTATGTAGGCATACACAATTTGTTTAGCATACGAAAAAAATAGAATAAAAATTAACTAAAACTTACCCTAGGTTCTCATCTGTGCAGGTGGTGCTGCTGCGGATTGGCACGAAAAACCATGCAGCCGCACCACCCACACAGAGAAATGCAGACACCGCCCGCACTGGAAAACGCAAACGTACTGGGAACTGAGGTTCCCATTCGGGCTGCGTTTTCCAAAGAAGTGCAGGGACTTCTTCCCTGCATGTCACAGGCACGGGAGTCCATTCAAATGAATGGGCTCTTGTGCCCGTGCAAAATGCGGCCCGTACGGCCGCATATATGTGACCTTGGGGTAAAACAGTGCATGTCATTCCCTATAATATAAAACCTTGCTATAGATATAAAAATAAGCAAAGTTGCAAATCCAAAATAGAATAGAGAAAAGCAAGATCTTAGTTTCAGGGGTCAGAAAACTAAGCTGCTACAAAAATGGTAAAAAGGAAAATAATACCACAAAGCTAACACAGATAAAGCACATACAAGTAGCTCACCAACCTCAAAATTGCAGTTCCTGATATGATATAATAAATGCCAGCCTTTTCCTTCGGAAACTCAAACATAGGAGAGAAAAGGGATGTTTGGACGAATGTTCTCAAATAGAATATGACTACTGATCACAAATGATGTGCACTCGAAACCCAGCAGCTCTAAGAGAGGATGAACATAACTACAGACCATACTTTATTGAAATAAAAATACAAAGTGAAACCAAAAGTGGTGTTGGGCTATCTATCTCAGACCGATGTCCCATGTGTTTCCTGCTGCCACTTTGACCTGGGGATGGAAGAAGATCGAACATCTGTAGTGGTAATAGAGGAACCCATTGTGGATAAATTTGTTGGAGTCCCTGAAGCTAGATAGAAAGGTATCCACATCCAGGTTAAGTAGACAAGGCAACAAGTTTCAGAGGTACTCTTCCTTTCTCAAGTGACTTGACGAAGAAGGAGCACCTCCACAATGCAGCAGAATACAGAAGGAATATCTGCCTTAGTAACGCACAAGAGTTCAAGAAACAGGTGTAATTAATGTACAGAGTGCAGAGGTCAGGAATAACTAACCCAGACAGTGTAGAGGTCAGAATTAAGTATAGCACAGAGTGTGAGGGTCAAGATTAAGTAACAAATAGAGTTCATAGGTCAGGATTAAGTAACACAGAGAGTTTAGGGGTCAGAAGTAAACACCCTACAAAGTGCATGGGTCAGGATTAAGTAATAGAGAGTTCAGGGTTCAGGATTAAATTAGAATGTAACCGTATCTGACAACACAAACCAAAAACACTATTTAATTAATTTTTATTGTTCAAAACAAACTCACCCATCCATCCATGTCTCCATGCTTTATTTTGTTTTGAAATCACTTTGAGAAAGAACCCCTTAGCATTTCAAGCCGTGGCCATTTTGAGTAAGGGCAGATGATTCACATAGCATTTACTTCCTGGAATCTACTCTTAGGTCAGACAGTTAGAGGGGGGTGGGGTGTTTAGCTGAGAAAGCCCCTCTTCTCCTCTTCCGGATGAAAGGAACAAATGCTCATGAAGATTTCTGGGATGTGTGGCATCATTTTGGCCTAGGCCAGAAATCAGGAAGAAACAAGTAAAAAAAAGTAAAAAAGAAGTTTGAAACAAATATATATAATATCCTTTTATATCTATTTCCTAAACCTAGCAGCATAAGGATTAAAAATAGTTATTGTTGGCAGAGGGAGTAAAGTTCCACTTCTCCTAGATTGTAACCGAGAAAGAGTAGGGCCCTCTAACCCCTTGTGTACTGTTGTTGTTGCTGTTCTGTTTCTTGTATTGTCCCCCCCCCCCCTATTGTACAGCGCTGAGTAAACCATTTGGCGCTATATAAACTCAATGTAATAATAATAATAATAAGTAACACACAGAGTGCAAGGATCAGGATTAAGTAATGCAGACAGTGCAGGGGTCAGAATTAAGTGCCGCACCAAGTTCAGAGTCAGGATTAAGTAAAACAGGGAGTTCAGGGGTCAGGAGTAAGTACTCCACAGAGAGAAATGGTCAGGATTAAGTAGTGCACAGAGTTCCGGGATCAAGGCAAGTATCTCACAGATTGCAGGGTGATAAATGTAGCTGCAGTATATTTAAAATAGAATTTACCATATCCTTTGGCATAGTGGTTGCACCTGGATGCTGTGTTCAGTGTCCAGCCTCATCACCCCACTCCTTTCCCAGTCATTTCGAGCATTGTTCCCAGGAGTCCGGAAGCATAGATTAAACAGTGTAATGCATAGGCTCCAATTGAAGTCACACAGCACAAAATGGTGCCAATGGAGAGACCTGCATGTGTGCGGCAACATGGACTGATGTGCATTCACAGTCCACCCTAATGGCAACATTTTGGATTGATGCTTGCTCAGTGTGACTTGAGTTGGAGTCTGTGCACTGCAATGTTTACTGTATGCTGCCCAACTCTCAGGAAGGATTTCAAGGACACCCATTTCCAGGGGACAGACTCCCCACAACAAGGACTGTTCCCAGAAAACAGGGACAAATGGTAACCTTACCACAGCGGCTCTGGCATTTTGCATTTGACTAGCAATGGGGTGGGGTGTAAAGCAAAAAGCTGTTGATTGTATTTCATTCACAAGGTGTTCACACAATGAAAGGGATTTACTAAAACTGGTGCACACAGAATCTGGTTCAGCTTTGCATCATAACCAATAAGCTTCTAATCTCAGCTTGTTCAATGAAGCTTTGACAATAAAACCTGGAAACTGATTGGTTACTATGCACAGTTGCACCAGTTTCTATGTGCACCAGTTTTAGTAAATCTCTCCCAATGTACTACATGCAGCCAACTTACTGACAGGTCATCAGCAACCCAAGGCTAGAATAAAAAGCGATGTGCAGAAATATGCAGAATGCATTGTGCATTATGTATACTAATATGTATGTTATATTTACTTAAATTAGTAATCAATAATTAACATAACATATTGACGATGATAATCACTCATAAAACAATAAACCAGCCGTATAAATGCTCCTTTAAACACATCCGTACTGAAGATTTGCTGAGCATCTCCAAGGTAATAGATGTTCTATGTATTTATTTAGGTTTAAACATACCTATGTTATTGCAGCTTGGAAGAGTCCCACTAGTATTCATTACTAAACATTTTGCACAAAGTAATTCAGTAGCTCCCAAAGAAGCATATTTATTACCAACTGCGCATAAACTGTAGCTTTGTACTGCCAATGTTTACCCTGTCTGGAAATATGCCTTAGTCTTAAAGCAGCATGGAACCTTATTAATATGGCCGTCACTGGGGGGATTTCATTTATCATAATTTCAGAAACGTAAGAATTCTTCAATAATAAACAATATCTGCTTTAGTAAAGCTTAACTCCAGGCAAGTTACTAATCTCTCTCTCTTTTTATATATATATATATATATATATATATATATATATATATATATACAGTTGTGGCCAAAATTATTCAACCCCCAATGCTGTAAAGGGGTTTAGGGACTATAGTGTACATTTGGAATTGTATTCAGAATCAAATCCTACAAGGACGTTGTAACTACCCAAATGCAACTAAAATGACATCAATTGTTTATGTAATACAGTAGTAAATGGTTCTTATGTGGTTTCTTCATTGCCACAATTATTCAACCCCTTAAAGACTACCACTCTGAAGAACAGAGGTTCATACAGGTGCTTTCCATCAGGTATTGAAAACACCTGTGGATGTCACCGAGCAGCAATCAAGCATAATAAGCACCAATTAGGCAGCTTTAAAATGACTGTGATACTCAGCTCCTTCTAGACATTTACTGGTGTGGTTACAAACATGGTGAAGGCAAGAGAATGGTCCAGGAAGACAAGAGAAGAGGTGATTTCTCTTCACAGGAAGGGCAATGGCTATAAGAAGATTGCAAAGATGTTAAACATACCAAGAGACACCTTAGGAAGCATCATTCGCAAATTCAAGGCAAAGGGCACTGTTGAAACGCTACCTGGTCGTGGCAGAAAGAAGATGCTGACTTCGACTGCTGTGCGCTACCTGAAGCGTAGAGTGGAGAGAAGTCCCCGTGTGACTGCTGAGGAACTGAGAAAAGATTTGTCAGATGTGGGTACAGAAGTTTCAGCCCAGACAATAAGACGCACACTGCGTAATGAAGGCCTCCGTGCCAGAACTCCCAGGCGTACCCCCTTGCTGTCTCCAAAGAATAAGAAGAGTCGACTGCAGTATGCCAAAAGCCATGTGGACAAACCACAAAAGTTGTGGGATAGTGTTCTGTGGACTGATGAAACAAAATTAGAACTGTTTGGGCCCATGGATCAACGCTATGTTTGGAGGAGGAAGAACAAGGCCTATGATGAAAAGAACACCTTGCCTACTGTGAAGCATGGTGGAGGGTCAATCATGCTTTGGGGCTGTTTTGCTTCTGCAGGTACAGGGAAGCTTCAGCGTGTGCAAGGTACCATGAATTCTCTTCAGTACCAGGAGATATTGGATGGAAACGTGATGCAGTCCGTCACACACCTGAGGCTTGGGAGACGTTGGACCTTTCAACAGGACAATGATCCCAAGCATACCTCCAAGTCCACTAGAGCATGGTTGCAGAGGAAAGGCTGGAACATTTTGGAGTGGCCATCGCAGTCACCAGACTTAAATCCGATTGAGAACCTCTGGTGGGACTTAAAGAAAGCAGTTGCAGTGCGCAAGCCTAAGAATGTGACTGAACTGGAGGCCTTTGCCCATGAAGAATGGGCGAAGATACCCGTAGATCGCTGCAAGACACTTGTGTCAAGCTATGCTTCACGTTTAAAAGCTGTTATAACTGTAAAAGGATGCTGTACTAAGTACTAAGATTGAATGTCACTTGGGGGTTGAATAAAACTGATAATGCTGTGAGCACAGAAAAGACATTTGTGGTTATTTCATTATAACTGTTATGTTATATTTGTCTGACCTACAAGTGCCTCTTTAATGTAAATGTAAGCAAGATGACTGAATGATCAAAAGCAATGTCAAACTGGCCAAAACACTCAATTTCAGTGGGGGTTGAATAATTTTGGCCACAACTGTATATATACACACTTTATTGCCAAAAAAATTGGTACACCTCTCCAAATCATTAGGTTCAGGTGTTCCAAATCACCTCCATAGCCGTAGATGTAAAAAATCAAGTACCTTAGATTGTATGCCCCTTGAGGGTTAGGGACTGATGTGAATGTACAATATATATGTAAAGTGCTGCGTAAATTGACAGCGCTATATAAGTGCCTGAAATAAATAAATAAGTACCTAGGCATGCAAACTGCTTCTACAAACACGTTCTCTGGAGTGACGAATCACACTTCTCTGTCTGGCAATCTGATGGACATGTCTAGGTTTGGCGGTTGCCAGGAGAACAGTACTTGCCTGACTGCATTGTGCCAAGTGTCAAGTTTGCTGGAGGGGGAATTATGGTGTGGGGTTGTTTTTCAGAGGTTGGGCTTTGTACCTTAGTTCCAGCGAAGTGAAGGCATCAGCATACCAAGACATTTTGGATAATTTCATTCTCCCAACCTTGTGGGAACAGTTTGGGGATGGCCCCTACCTGTTCCAACATGACTGCGCCCCAATGCACAAAGCAAGGTCCATAAAGACATGGATGAGCAAGTCTGAGGTGGATGAACTTGACTGGCCTGCACAGAGTCCTGACCTCAACCTGACAGAACACCTTTGGGATGAATTAGGGCTGAGACTGCGAACCAGGCCTTCTCGTCTGACATCAGTACCTGACCTCACAAATGCATTTCTGGAAGAATGGTAAAACATTCCCATAGACACTAAACCTTGTGGACAGCCTTCCCAGAAGAGTTGAAGCTGTTACAGCTGCTAGTGAACCCTATGGATTATGACTGGGATGCCATTAAAGTTCATATGCATGTAAAGGCAGGCGTCCCAATACTTTTGGCAATATAGTGTGTGTATATATATATATATATGTATATATATATATATATATATATATATATATTGGCAGTGCGGTACCGTGCCACGGTCGAAATCAAGCTGATAACCCTGGATTCTCAACCAGGCAGGTTGAGGGGCTCCAGCGGGTTTATGTAATGCAGAGAAAACTGGCTTTTCGGTTTCCTCATTTATTCATTAAGTCTGTTTTGGGATCTGGAGCCTGGAGATTTCAAAGAGATCTGGGAGGGATGAAATCTCCAATCCGGGGTCAATGTTTTGAGAACCCCCAGCACACTGATTGTACAGGTGTGTGCAGTCCTTTTTGTAGAGGTCTAACCCATGATTATGGGCTCCACCCTGGCAGACAGGAGGTTACTGCCTTGGAGTCAGGTGGGCTTCACCTAGGAGAGGTGGAAGCCAGAGTAGCTGTGTGCTAGTGGCTAGCTGTGTGCGAAACAGACAATTTGGAAAGAGTCTGCAGGAGACAGGCGTAAATCGGTGTACAAGCCAGGAGGCTGAATTTTTGGTGGATGATGGATACCCCTGTGTGGGAAGCATGTTATTGAACATTCGTTTAAATAAAATTGGGCTAAAAGGCCTTTAAAAAAGAAGAAGAAGCGAGTTGCTGTGTCCTTTTAAAAAGAAAAGCTCTACCATTTTGATGCGAGTTCCCACTATATATATATATATATATATATATATATATATATATTGTATACCTGTTTTCTGAAAACGGAAGAGTGTAGAAGTGCGCATTGGTACAATGGCTCTGAGTATCGAGGCAAGTAAAATGGGGGCATGTGGGAGAGGTGGGTAGGGGAGGTCAGGCACAAGTGAAAGAATAAGGGTTGATGTAGGTGGGCTGGCTAGCAATGAGGATGGCTATCAGTTGTAGTACATGCTGAGTATGACTGTTGCGGATGGTGCAGGTCTACACTGAAATAATGAGTGTGTAGTAGAGATACATTGTTATTACCTACTTTACACTACTGCGCATTCATCAGGTACTGGTGCCATTTTTATTTTGGATTATTGCAAAGACTTTACACTATCCCCAGAATGAACCTGAAATTTAGAGATAGGACTGCTGAATTCCCTAACCTGTGACATCCAAGTTTATTCTAAAAAATGTTTCACTTTTAAGGTAAGCATTTTGTTTGAAATACAACACCATTATTTGTCACTTCTTTCTCCCATTTATAAAGTGTCAATTACCAAGAAAATATAAAGATTAAAGCAACTTTATTTGTTACAATAAAACACATAATTTCTTTTTAACAAGTAATCCAAACATTGTAATCGCAGCAGTACAGCTGTAGAGTTTAGTGAATCAACATGTTTCACATGTATCCAGTGCTTCATCAGGGTCCACATGCTCTTAGTTTATATGGATATTGAACGTAATACAATATCTAAAATACATCTATGTCACAAATCCAATCTATTAATGGTCAACCAAGCAGTAAAATCACAGGAGTAGTCTATAGAAAAATTGTGTGTGATATTCAAATTTCATAAATATTCCCCCAAAAGGATTTATTTGCACATGAAGGTCAAGAAGAACAGATCCCATAGAATGAGAAGTGGGTAGGGAAGTATCCCAATATCCTATTTTTACTGCAGATAACCCACACATCTAATATATAAACTTGGAAAATCAATGTGCAAAGTCCTCCTCCTTCTCTATGTACTGGCATTCATTCCTACCAAGATGACAAGATTCTTGTCTCACCCTGCTCTGCACATGCTTAGTTGCTCTCTATTTTTTGGCACTGTGCACTGCATAGAAACCAATCAGCTTTGAGATTTATTTGTCAAAGCTTAAAGCAGAGTTCCAGCTGAAAAAAAAAATTAAATTCAGCAGCTACAAAAACTGTAGCTGCTGACTTTTAACATACAGCCAATTACTTGTCCTTCTGTCCAGCAGTGTCCTCATCACCACTGGTTTTACCGTCCGTCTTCTCTCCCTGGCACCAGCATCTTTAGTGTGGCAGCTGGTGGCTTCACAGCCAGGTTTCCATTGCACATGTGTGAGAAGTGCTGCACTTTATGAATGACCCTGTAGTCTTCTGGGACCTCTCACGTGTCCCAGAAGGCTACGGGGTGGGAGGGGGGAGGACAACTTCCACTTCTGATCGCTTAGGTGATTGCAGCAGAAGTGAGAGTGGGTATCTGTCAAATTCGGGTACCTGCTCCCCAAAGATGCCAATATTTAATGGGGAGCTGGGGACAGAGCATTAAAACAGAACTTCCCCTTTTGGGTAGAGCTCCGCCTTAAATTAACAAACTGATGTTAGAAGTTGATTGGCTACCATGCACAGCTGCACCAGATTTTGCATTCTCCAGTTTTAGTAAATCATCCCCACTGTATTTATGCAAATGTTGTTCCAGGTTACTTACAACCCATATGTGCACGCCGTAATAAATCTAATCTAAGATCCATAATTTTCAAGTCTTTTTGTGTCATAAGATATATGAAGAATTATATCCCAAAGGCCCATTTATTATTCTTATCTGTAGCTTGGGAACCTTACCCGTTAATCTACCTCGTCTGACTTCCTCTATCCCAGCAGCAAGAAGTGAAATAGAGCTATATTAGTCTCCCACATTGATTAATAACTAAGCTTGGAGAGTTCACAAGCATTAACTAATAAACACTAAAGCAAAGTATTGGGTTTTTGCTATGCAGTTCTGTTCAATATCTAGAAGCAGGGAAAGGCAGGCCTTTGGACAAAATCCATAAAAAGCCAGATACCAGATTCAAACTGTCAGCCATTACCAATCACAATAAAAAAAGATAGGTAGAAGAAGGTTTTTTTTTTTTCATTAGGGGGTGAGAGATAACACAATGCCAAAACGCACAAGCAATTTGCGATCTTATATTATTATGAGGGTAAAGCCATGTGACATCAGAAATGACCATGCGCACAGGGGATGGGGGGAAGACATCACTGCACTGTGTGCTGGTCCCAGGCACATTCCTGGTTCAGCTGTGCCCTTGAGAATGTGACTGCCAACTCCCTCCTCTGTTTTGATGCAGGTGGCCTCAGAATAGGGTCCAATCACTGTTGCAATTACTGCAACTTCTGTTTCTATGTCACTGGCAATTAGCATATTTTTACTATCAGCATTTATGCTGCTTAATTTAGCATTTGTTAAATTCACTAGCTCTTTTGTAAGCATTCCCTGCATGCAAATGAGGTACGGCTTAGCCTAATAAATTCACCAATTTGCACTTGGTTTAGCCACTAATGCTTATACCATGCATTCCCATGAGAAGCAAATTCTCTTATTTGTTTTAAGTAAATAAAGAAACTATACACCCCATTTCTCTACAAGTATCAAATGCTAGGCATTGAGTATGCATGCAAACCAATTCCCCAACCATGAGTTTAGTCATTCCTTTTATAAGCAAGGACAATCATGGTAACTGATAGAGATGAATGAAATTCAGAGTTTTCATTTCCCCCAAATAATGACAACCATCAAGTGATTTAAAAAGTTTGCTATTTTGGTAAACTGCACTGGAGTCAATTAAAAAGTCAGGGTTGTTTGTGGTGGATTTTTTTGTGCAGTGGGCTTTAAATTGATCCTGATGGTTACAAAAGTTCCTTTCAACTATCATAGACCCGTTATTTTCCCAAAAAGTAAAATAAAAATACACTGAAAAAGGGAAAAAATATGAAGAAAGCCAAATGTAATCAACTACACTAATTACATCTCTTTAAAAAAATTCACATTTTCTAACAAAAAAACAAAAATAACTTTTTCAAGCAAGATTCATCCAAGTAGTTCATTGATCAAAATAATGAATTTCCGCTTCCCTGATTGGAGAAATCTGTAGTTTTGTGACAAAATCAATTTTGTCTAAATCAGTAAGCTCATCCCTAGATAATCCACTAAAATGTGACTTTAACCAATAGTTATTACATTACCTACTGATTTCACTTATCACTTGGGCTTACCATTTAGTTAATGTAGTTGGGATTTTTAGTGTACTGATCCATTTAACTCAACAGTAAGTTCTTTGTATGAAAAACAGTATTATATCATATTCATCTATTTGAAATCGACCTCAGCTATATCTCACCATCAGTGCCTGCAGAGACCAGCAGAATAAGGAAGAAATGTACTCTATGAAGAAGCAAAGATATTCAGATCAGACATTGACTGACAACCCCATTTTGCTGTCCAGTCAACAACTGGGAGATCGCTGGACAGATAAGAATAGTCATTAGGCTGATGTGTTCAGCTGCCTCCTCTCTTACATCTTGTGAGGTTCACTTTTCTGCACCTTGAACAAAATCTCTCTCCGCATTGTCATAAAGACCACATACCATGCAAGCCATTGATATCAGATACATCAATGCCCACATTTATTTTGTGACAGTGAAATGGATCTGTATCTGTAATACACACAACGTTCCAAAGAATGTGTAAGACAAAGAACATGTCCACATATGCGATATGCCTTTGGTGATATTCATTGCTGGCAGGATATAAAGTGGAATGTTCAGCTATTATTGAAAATCTAACATCGTGGATAAAGCCTAGACGCATTGAGGAGAGTATTAGAACTCCTGTCAGGCTTTTATTACTGTTTTCATCCCTGCTAGCAGGGTTCACCCTTTCCATTTGCATTTGTGACCATTCTCACTAGGTAAAAAGGGATGGAAAATCATACATTTTACAGTTTTACCTGGAACAGAAGGCAATGGGAAGATCTTCCATAGGGGACACATGTTTTGGTGACATGGTTCTGGTGAAAGCTGTCTAAAATCTGGCAGCACATGTGGCAATTTTCAGTCAATTTCAAATACTTTCATGCCACCAGAAAATATGATCATAAGCAATCACAAGAGACTAAGCAATCTAACATAGGTTTTATTAACTACCATGAATTCAGTTGACTGTGAATTTGGACATTAAATAGCCAGCTTCAATCCAATGTATTAAATTATTGAATTGAAACAAAATCAATATGGAAGAAAACTGGTTCAATTTGGATGAAAGTAATTGGATTTTCCACCTTGTTAGAGTCAGCAATTTTGTCAAAAGCACCATTTTATGCCTTCAAATAGTTTTGTGATTCCGACAAAAAATGTAACAAAAAGTTTGATCACTCTCACATGCAAGGTTTAGAGGGGATCTGGTAGTGAGGACTCCAAAGATCTGTATATTGGAAAATATGCATATTATAGCATTTATGTCCTTAACATAAAAAAATATCTAGCACTAGGTCCTCTTTAAAGTTTGCTAGACTGGCATATTTTGTCAGTGATTGCTGTATAACTTTATTTACATAATGTACCATTATACACTTAAACTTTTAAAAAATAAATACATAAATAAAATAAACATATAAAAGGAGCACACATCACAATGTTAGCAGGCTAGTATTATTCTAAATTAGCCTTAGTTCAATTAGTGTGCTGCAGTGATCAATATATCCATTATCTTGTTAAGAGATGTAATATCTGCAACCAATTTATGACTTCCCAGAATTACTTTATGAAAAGCTGGATGAGGATGAATACAGATACTAAATCTTCTTCATAGAAAAGCGCTCAACAATGCAGAAATGGAAAGGGGTCATTTAAGTTTACATAAATACAAGAAGATTGCCAGTAATTGATTCGATTTTTTAGAGTGCTGAGAAATGTTCAGCCCCTTTTATACTGGAGTTTAGGGGTAGAATAGGCGGAAAAGTCCTCCTTACATTGGTGGCCATTGAAGAAAAAACTGGGTAGCGAGACTCTTATGCAATTAAAGCTACTGGAAATAGGTAGCCAGTTGATAATTATGTGCTCCAACAGGCATGCAGATCTCTTACATTGAGCAGTGAAAGTAAAAATGCCCCCCCCCCCCATGCCTACACTGATGGTCAATAGAAAAAAGAATGCCATGTTACATTGGGGATCAGTGTAAAGGGGGGGGTAGACAGGGATTAAATAAAGAAAAAGCTTTCTTACATTGGTGGTCAGTGAAAGAAAGAATGCCTCTAACACTGATCGTGAGAATTAACAATCATGGCCAGTTACATTGGTGGCACTGGCTAGTGAAAAGAAGATTGCCCCTCTTATATTGGGGTTTCACCAGGAGACAGAATGCCTCCTTACATTGGTGATCAAGGAGTAAAAACAATATCCTGTTACATTAGAGGTCAGTGGTAGGAAGACTCCTGCCACTTAAGCTGGCAGTCAGCAGGATCACAGCTAAAAAGATAATTGGTGTCCTTTCTTATATACCTAGGGAACCTTTCCCGCCAGAAGAATAAAGTGAACAGTGTTATTGGCTATAGCCTGCGGCACTGATAGATAAGGAAAAATTGACAGGCTGGTTGTACCCAAGTTAACCAATAGCTCGACTTGTGTACAACCACCTAGCCCATACATGGATCAAAATTCAGTCAGGCCCTGTTGAACTACTAATTTTCCCACCCACCTCATTATGAAGATGACCCCTCTATAGATGCAGTAGAGTGAGCTGCTATAGCAGGCTGTCCACTTTTTCCTAGAAGTAATTTGGGTAGCTTCAATGCTGCTTGATCACTTCTACAACCTACGGAAGGTGCCACTCTTTTCCCCTGTCTCATTGCCCACCTATATTAGCTGCTAGCAATAATTGCATGTAAAACCTGACAGGCTGGTTGCAGCTAAGCTGATCGATTGATAAGCCTTAGCACATTCAGCCTGCCCATACATGGTTCAAATCCTCAAGATCTTCAAGATTCGAACCGTCAATGGCCGACTTAACAGATACCTAATGACTCCTTATAGAGAATTTGTCATGTCCAATTTGCAATTACGTAATGGGCTTGTAAACCCCCTACATAATAGCAATAAAGTAAAATTTTTATTTGAGTTTACAAAATGAACATTAAATGACATCAATAAAAAAATCCCACTTACATGCACATACAAACATGGATTTGATAAACAGTTGGGCTTTTAGCTTCTTAGGTTGAAAATAGACACAAGTCCATCTAGTTCAACCAATAATATTATGTGACATAAAACAATTGCAGCTACCACTGTTTTATTATCCAAGGCCTCTGATTTCAGAAAACATACAGTTTGTAGGGGTTTTAATCAATCTTCAGACCAAAAATGTGCATGTGTGTAAAAAATGAAAAATCATCTCTGAAGGTGAAAGGGTTATGAGTCTAATTTTAAGCACCGCCTGCTGTTCACCACTACAAGGGTTAGACAAAATTATGGACACACCAGGTAAAAAAACAAAATCATTACCTAATATGGTGTTGGACTGCCTTTGGCATCCAAGACACCTGAATTCTCCTGGGAATTGACAAATATAAGTTTTGGATGGTGGATAATGGAATCTGATACCACTTCACTCGTTATGCAAAAATTGTTCCAGTTTTTGTAAAGAGATGCCACAGATGGAAAATGAGCCCAAACCTTGTTCTCCAAAATTGACCATAGTGGCTCTATGATATTGAGGTCTGGTAACTGCAGTGCCTAGGGAAGGTGTGAGACTTTCACTGCATTCTCACCAAACCATGATTTGACAACACCAGCTGTGTAAATCATAGCATAATCGTATTAGTACATGGCACTGTCTATGAGAAACAATGTCTGCACCATTGGGTACAGATGGTCAGCCAGAATTCGTACATAGTCTCTGGCAGTGACTCTACCTTTCAAGGTGATGATGGGGCCTGCAGAATACCAAGATATGGCTGCCCAAAACATGATTGTGCTGCCACCATGTTTTACTGTTCGCACAAGACAGTCCTGGTCATGAGCTTGGGACGGTGTTCAGCACACGTAATCATGTCCAGTGGTTGGGAACAGTGTGAAGCTCGATTCATCGGACCATATTATAGTCTTCCATTGATCGACAGTCCACTTTTACTGAAATTGTTTTCTTATTCCGGGTCACAATCCTGCACAATGTCCTTTTGTCTCTTTCAGTTGACTATGTCTACGCACCTAAGCTTATCAGACAACGTTTTCCTGGAAACTGTATATGCCATCATAACTTTTGATACTGTACCTCATGACACCACAGATAAATTGGCAACTTCATTCACAGAGGCACCAGCTAAGCGAGCACCAACAATTTGCCCTCTTTGAAGTTCAGTAAACTCTGACATGACTCAATATTACTAGCAGCGCACGCAGTGAATTACGAAAGTGAGACTTCTCACCTGTTAGCTAGGTGTCTCATCACACAAAAGAAGCAAAAGAATGTTACATAACTTCCACTTTCAACATAAAACATGTCATCACTTTCACACCTGCAAATCATGTAGTGTTTCCATATTTTTGTTATTCATCAAAGCAATCAAGATATTGACCAATCAAATTTTTGTTTGTTTAATTAAAAAAGTGTTAATACAGTCTGCCTTACAAAATAAAAACAGTTGGTGCCGGTTCACATATATGCGGATTGGATGCCTATGTTGCCTGGTACACTGGTGGGGCAGATTCAGTGCAGTTTGAAAAAGAGTCATGTACGTTTTCTGAGCAGTGCCTTCAAGTTCAGCTGCAGATTACAGGCTATTGACTGTGGGAACCATTTCTAAACCAAATATGTGTCAACAGGATAAAATCCTGAGCTAATTATGTCCTGAACCTGATGTAAACCTGACTTGAACCGCTGAACAACTACTGTATCAATGAGCTCTGAAATCTGATCTTTAATCCGCACCACACATGTGTGACTCAGCATTTATTTCAGTTGAGGACTTTCAGCCTCATGACTACAGCTTTCTGGAGCCAAAATACTCATAGTAGATCTAAACCAAATCACTAAAAACTCACATAATCTTGAATGTGCTCCTGTAAATTCAAAAGATTTTTAAAATCTTTAGCTCTCAATAAATTGTTTCCAAACCTAGAAAAGAAATTGTTATATTTTGCAGCCTAACAATCCTTAGTTGTGAATGCATTTGTTTTTTTTACTTATATTTTCACTTACTAATCATATCAGTAATGAACAACCTGACCTAGGGTGACAATGCTCACTGAGATCTGGGAAGATTGATATTATTTGAGATTCCAGCTCACTGCACAGGGAATTAGAAAAAGAATGTAGTCTGGTAGGATCAAAACATTTATTTCTGTACTTGCAGAAAATGAATTTGCTCAAAAAATAATAAATAAGTAAATGAAGCCACCACATTTGGGAGGTTGAAATATATTTAATATATCTAAGAGCAGCCAAAAGGAAAAAGAGACAAATCAGCACAGGGGACATAACTTACAGTCAGTAGGATGTGTCCCTTGTGTTGATGCCTCTTCTATTTGTAGAAATTATCTTCCAGGGATGCTCCAAGCCCCACCATCATACTCTTCCTATGCGGCAAAGTTTAATGGAACTAACAGGCTGTCACAGACTCTCATCAAGAGTGCCGGACTATGCCTGTTCTTTCTGCCCAGCTTGTGTGTACTGCAGCTTCCACGAATGAAACATGTTTAATAAATGGAGGGGGACAGATCTTTCTATCATCCGGCTGTCCCATTCATAGATCCTGTTTCATTTATAGAAGCTGTAGTCACGGCTTCTATGAATGGAGCAGCTGAACAGATAGGGCTGCAAAGAGACTGAAGGAAATCAGCAGCACTTAAATAAAATGATGAAAAAGGGTGACAAAAGTATTTTTGGGAATAAAATACCCTGGCAATTGCTTATAATACACAGTGCCTTAGTAAACAAGATGTCATCCAGTTAAGATTTATATCTACTTTAAAAAAAAGTACAAAAGTCACTTTAGCCTTTTCCCCACAACTAAAGATTTGAAAAATCAAAATAGCTTCTACTAAATTAATAAGTAAATAAATAAGATTTTGAGATCGTTAAGTCAAAATCATCACCTTCAGTGTATGGCCACCTTTATAATGTTTTCATTTTCAAACACATGCTAGGCATTTCCAATACATGTCAAGTCTTACATCTGCATGCAGTAGAGTAGCAGATAATTAGCTTGAAGCTAAATCTGAAGATACATGATGTGTGTGGAAAATACAAAGGAAAAGTTGGACCTGTATCCCTGAGTCCACAGCAACGAGGAAACCCAAACCTATTACAGTCAGAATAAGGGCTCCAAATATAGTTTTCACAAGTGTTACCATGCTAGGCATAGGACTTTCAAACAGATTAGATGAAAATGATGTGTTTGACAAGATAGTATTATTAATAGCAGAAATGAGTATAACAATAAATCATTATTCAAATGTTTAATTGGGTGATATGATAAATGTAGAATTAGTCCACCTGGAATTCCAAGGGTATCCAGTTCCCTAGATGAATGGTTCTCAAGTATATGATTACCACACTTTTGAAAAAGATGTTGTCAGGAGCGTGTAGTGATCCTGCTCCATCACAGCTGCTCGTCTCATTCCAGCATCTTGGTTTTGGATATGACACATTCTCTCGGTCTGTCCACTTGCATGGTGATTGAGGTGGCCAGCTCTGGATGGAGCCCAAACCTGATTTAATCCAGTCAAGCCTGCAGTCTCATGCCTGTGATATTGCATTTGTACTCCATATTGCATCTCTGTGCTCCAAGCTCTCTGTTTGTCTGCCCTGTGCCTGCTAGTTTGGCTTCCCTCATTAACAACCCCAGATCGGATATCGACTACTTTCTGAATTCTGCCTGCCTTTTGACTATGGATTCGACCCTGACTATTCTGAACCTTGCCTACCTTGTACCTGGATTGTCATTGAACCACTCTGCCTGTCTACCAACCGCAAGTATTAGTTTGCTGTGCTTAGTCTGCATCTGTCCCAGGATGGTAGCCAGGCACTAGAACATTGTGTGTTAGTCCTGGGGGCAACTGAGTACCAGTAGGCCTTCTTGCCTTATGGGAAAGGGGGCTGCTACAGGTGAGGAACACAGAAGCTAGCTATAGTATCTGACCACCTGCATTAGGGGTAAGCATGACATTTGTATTTTAAATACAGCTTCGATTCAAACTTCTATTCAACACTCAAGGGTTTTTTTTTGTCACCAGCGCATATTAGTAAATTATAGTAGTGAAATTACAGTATATTTCAGGGTTCTCCTCAAATCTGTGTTAACCTTCTGAGTTGAGGCAGGAAGGTTTGTTTATCGATAGGGGCAAAGGGTGCAATAGGGGAAAGAACAAGGAAATTAGGAAATGAGATGGCCCTCTGTAGCTCTGTCAGTGTACTCCCAAATGAGGAACCACCCGAGACAAGTTCTTCACCTTGTTTTCCACAAGATCCTTTTATCAGCTCATTTCTTCAGTCTTCAGAGTAACAAGGGCAAACAAGATGAGTTCATCAGCAGTCACATGACAATGCATTGAATGGGTCATAGTTCTGAGGTGTTACACAGCTGCTCATTGACTACTCTAAAGCTTTTCTGTATGTAGATAATAACCAGTTTTCATGGCTTTTGAAGAAAATAGGGTACCACATCTTCCTATTTTTGAGATATTTGTATGTGGGCCAAGAAGAAACACTGATAGCTGGACATAACTAACTTGGTTATTGGTTTCTCACTGAAAACATCATTGGGGTTTATTTACTAAAACTAGAGAGTGCAAAATCTGGTGCAGCTGTGCATGGTAGCCAGTTTCTAACTTAAGCTTGTTCAATTAAGCTTTGACAAAAAAGCTGGAAGCTGATTGGTTTCTTTGCAGAGCTGCACCAGATTTTGCACTCTTCCGGTTTAGTTAAATAACCCCACTTTCTGAGATGGAAAATGGGGGAGCATTATAGAATTAACACATACAAAATTATTGGCTAAGCCCACAACTATATTTTTCCTTTTTACTTGCTTTTCAGAACAACAAATGCAGTCATTTACGGGGTGGATTAAAGGTTAGGTGTAGTAAAACACTTTTGAGAGTTAGAATTCATTTTTAGTCTACACATCAGACCAAAAAGAGGGACGAATGAGGTGAAAAGAGGAACAGTCCCTCCAAATAAGGAACAGTTGAGAGCTACATATGTTTATAAATTAACATTATATTTATTTCACTTGTAGCAGGCTATAAAATCAAATGAAAGAATTTAAATTGCAGGTGGAAATATTTACAATCTCATATATGTGGATGATAGCACTCTTGTGGAATAAAATGAGAGGTCTTTGAAGAGCCTATTATTGAAAAAGTAGGATGAAAATGCAAATAGTGCCTTGCTGTTCCAGGTGTGGAAGAAGTACAGACTGTTTTTCTGGGTTCAGGGACTCTGTAGATAATGAGAGCAGCCATTAAATTAGAAGATGTTTCTGGGCTGGAAAGCTATGGCAAAACAGGTAAAACAGTGATGAAAAGAGATAACATATATTCAGCAAAGGTTGGTACAGTCAAGGTTATAGTCTTTTCAACTGAAAAATACAACCATAAAATATGAACATTAGAATAAATGAGTACAAGAAGATTGGTGCACTTGAACTTTTTGAAAAGTTCTGATTTCCTTGAACTGAAAGAATAAATCAGTCAACACTCAAGTAAAATAAAGGATTGCTCACTGGAAGAAGCAAATCTAAAATTTAAACACTTGTAGGCCAGATTTTCATGGTGAAGACACTGGTGCTATAAATAATCAAACACAAAAGATGAACAGGATGGCAGAAATGAGGTGGGCAGACCCAGTGTCTGAATAAAGGTCCTCTGGCACCCATGGCAGAAATGCTAAGGTGTGTGCCCCCTTGCCCAGTTGTGATGAGTGAAGCCTACACATCCCCATGCATGTACACTGGTGGAGCTGGTGCCAGAAACAAAAAATGACAGATGCTGTCCACCAGCCTTAGGGTTTACCACCTTTTGTTCCCTATGGCAACACAGTTGAAATGGTTTTTCAACATGATTAAACATCATTTTGTTAAAACAGAGTATTACTATGATTATTATGGTCTAACTGAGAACTTCAAAGTTCAAAATATATTATGCAGTTTGTCCCTTGTGTAAAACCACTAGAACTATGTTTCTGTTAGAAAAAAATAATTTGTGTCACAATCTGCATATATATACAGTAGAGGCAATGACTTTAGGCTTTGCTCATAAATGAAGGGCAGGACCGAGCTGTCAGACAGTAACAGACAAGCCCTGCAGATTACACTGGAAAAGCCAAATTCCTGATGCAATCACAAGATCTCCATTGTGACTTCGACAGCTGGTCCACTGTGCTCTGTTTATCAGGAGCAATGTCTGTGTAATCTACAGGATTCACCTGTCAGCTTGATAGCTGCTCCTGGACAGTGCAGAAGATGGCCAGGCTTAGTATATTCAAGAGAGGCTCCCACCTCAGCTGAAACCCCCCCACCCACACACCTAGTGACTGAGGTGGGCGCTGACCAAACCCATTCCTGAGCAGACCACATTAATGAAGCCAAGGATACTTGTGAGAGCTCATAGTGTCACAATTATCTGCTACGCCTTGATCCAGCCTTTGGGTTTTCCCCTCTGTGTGAGCTTCTCAGCCTCCATCCAAACCACGCTCAACCTCTGTCTTAAAGGGCTAGTTCACCTGTTACTCTGCATTTAAGCAATGCATCAGTACAGTAGCTGCTGGGCCTCCTGTGTGTGAGGCTGGTATCCAGCTTCCTAAGGATATCCACCCTGCCATAAGCAGGAGTGTCTTAAATTTGATTTGCATGCAGTGGTGTATTTCGTTATTGTGCTGGACTAGGCAACACAAAAACTGGACTACCCCCCCCCCCCACCTCCCAGACAATTGGACACCCTCCATAAGCCCCCAGCCTGTCGTGGATGACTCAGGCACTGCTGAAGCCGTAATAAGAACCAGTAAGGAGGTTCTGACACCATCCAGCCACCTCTTATGAATTCCAGCTTCTACTGTTCCTCTGCCTCCACTGCTCTCCAGTCACCGACTTACACTGTGACACTTCTGCCGGGAGAGGGGCGGCGCTGCCTCCTTGAAAAAGTCCACCCTAGGCAAATGTCTTGTTTTCCTTGTAGCAAATACACCTCTGTCTGCATGGCTGCAGCCAGCCTTTGACAATTTATAGTATGTGTTTGCTCAGCCTTCTCCATTATGGCTGTCAATTCTTCCTTCTTATCACCCATGGAAGACATGCCACTTGCAAGTGTAATGAGGAACCTACTGCAGTTAGCCAAAATTTAGATTTGGTCTGCAGTCCGCCTGCACTTCTCCATTCACTGGCCCGATACAACCCGGATCTCCAAAATCCCCTCCCGGCCTTCTCAACACATACTTGTCCTCTGCCTCTCACCATTCACTTCCTTCCTGTAAAGTTCCCGGGCTTATAAAAATATTCGCTCCCGCCCCTTTGCAGTCTCTCCAGGGAAATGTAACCTGTTCACACCTATCTGAATGCACAAGTCCTGCTACCAGCATACAAGTCCAACAAGGCTTTACTTCAATAGAGTCTGCATAACTGAACCTCAGAACACTGCCATCTTGTGTTTAATTAACATCCTGAAACCAGTATTAATGCACGGTGTTACAGTTATAACAAGATATATCTAGAATCACAGTTATCTACATTGTGTAAGTCCAATCAAGTTTCTTTAATCTGAGCAATTTCTAATCTGTTGCCCTGAGATTTAACAAACGATAAGCAGGGATGAGTTTTGGGTCACACTTGGGTTCAAGGCAAACTAAAGCCGCACACAGTTTACTGTACCAACAAACTAATATAGCAATTTGCCTGCCTTCCTTTAACTTTAGTGCATTTAGAGGGCCATTGAACTATGGTCATCTACTGTAGAATTGCTAATAACATGGTCTTTGTTATGTACCAGTTCCCTCACTCTAAAAGGAAGGGGCACAGAATAACCATAAAGTCAGTGTATTGGAAGCTGCAGTAGGGAAGAAAAAGGCTGCGGGTTGTGGTGGATGCAAGAAAACATTCTTGAGCGGCAGGTGTGTTGTGCATGGTTCATGATGAATTGCCGGATTACGTAGTCATTGATAGATCATGTCATCGTTTACATTTTTTAAAAATTTTTATTAAAATACTTTTTCAAGGTGTCTGTATGGTTATTTACAAACAAGAGAGGTGTCTGTATGGTTATTTACATTGTATTTTTTTTGTAGTAAGAGGTACTAATGTACAACTCCACAAATGGAAAAGGAAAAAAGGGGATGGGACTTTAAAGGTACCAGTCAACCTACAAAACTGTAATAAAAATGTATAATTGTAATAACAAAGTTTTAAAAGAAAATTGTCCTACATAGACCCATACATAACCATGTACATCAATGGTTATCTGCATTATTAAAATTCCATCTAACAAGAATCTTCATCTTGAAACCTCAACATGTTTCAGCTCATAAAGTGCCTTCATCGTGGAAAAACAGTATGGTCTGAAATATAAACATATATAAATACAAATACCCAAAACAGCATTACAAGTACACACATGTGGCCAGTCATAATAGATAAGCCACTAATATATACCCACAGATGCAGTTTAAAAACAAACAGATGAATGCATGTCCTATGTACAGGCCCTCAGAATTGGATCAAATGGAGTGCAAGGGAGAAAAACAAATTATCTTTGCAAGAGAAGACAAAAAACCTACCCAAACAATACAAACAAATATGGGATCTTAAGCCAGCTAATCATTATCATGGTATAACTTTTAATTATTAATCGTGTATGTTGGTTGTGTATGGGTCTATATATGACAATGTTCTTTCAATACTTTGTTATTAAGATTATAACTTTTTAATACAATTTTGTATGTTGACTGGTCCCTTAAAAGTCCCACACCCTTTTTCTTTTTCTATTTATGGAGTTATGTATGTTATGGGATGTGGTACCATAACAGTGTTACTGGTCAGGACTCTCAGTTATTAGGTACTAATGTACCCCTGCATTCATTCCTTTTGGAGGGGCCATATATCTGGGGGCCCCAGGGTGCTTTCATATTCCTATAATTCTTTGCCCACAAACTTTCATCACTAGGTAAGGGTTTGATTACAGCACTAACCATCATTTTTTCACTTTTTGCATGCAGGGAGAAAGTTTTTACATGCAGGGAGGCCCAGTGCAATAGAGTAATCCTAGATAGTCTGTGTTCGTCTGTGTACACTTCAAGGCTTAGCACTGAAAAGTTTTTCTCCTCTTTTACTACTTTTAAATATTGCTTTAGATTGTATCTGAGTGATTAAAGAAAAGTCCCATGTTTCCACCTCCAGATCTGGAATATTAATCCATAGTCATGTACAAGATTACCGGCATTATTCTAGGGAAAGCAATGTTAATCTTCTGCTGTGATGATGAGGTTGTTGAAATAGACGTGCAAGTTAAAATTAATAGGAAAGAAGTGTAATGATCGGGGGAGATTTGTAAAAATTAAATGGATTTCCATTCCAATCAAGTCTCATTCTCTTGTTGGAAATGTCAAAGTGTCAGGCAGGGCCATTAAATGAACATGATTTATGGCTGAGACAAGAAGATAATTTCTGGTGACTGTCTACATCCAGTAAGCACAGGCAGAGAAAGAAGTAATGCACAACCATATCAGTACTTAACATATTCGCTGCTAAAGAATGATGGGGTCACAAGTCACTGCATTTTCTACAATAATACTACTAACTGACTTACAACATTGTCCGTTAAAGGATAAGTGCTCTTTATTATGAATGGTCAATATTGTAATCCCTTATCCTGTGCAATAATAAAAAAAATCAACAGAAAACTAACTCAATGTTGTAGAAATCATAATATTTACTGTCTGGGGTCAGCACAGTATTTACCGGCTCGTTAGACTATAGCTCTATTGGACTAATGTGCCAATGTAAAGAAGTGGCCTGGGCATTATTCTTTGTAACCAAACCCTGTCTTTCATATCTGCAGCTCTGTAGTGACCAGGAGCTCCAGGCAACAAGTAAATCCAACTATGAAAAGGTAACACTAACCATAAAACAAACTTTACAACTATAATGATTAAGTCAATCCATTGTACCTTGGGGGTACCAAAAGACCATGAGATGCCCCTGGTACCTTTCATATGCTTTTTTGAGTGTTGTTTGAGTGTGGGCAAGGACACAGGGGCCCCATGATCCCCTATTGCCCAGGGGCCCCATGAGTTGTCAGTCCACCCCTGCTTGGGAGCGACTCTCTAGCTATTTTGAAAAATGAGATGAACAGTTCCATGTAGAAAAGCAATGAATACTTACCTGTCCTGCTGCCCTTGACATCAAGCTCTGGTTCTTGAAGATCCAAATTTTGCTAAATACTATTCAGTTTCAACAATTCCAGGAGTGTGCTTTGTAGATTCATCTACTATTCCCTGTTTCAATGCAGGACACAAGAGTCGACATAAGGAACCACAGGGAGCAATGAAGGACAAGCCAGCGGACCTATAAGTGTGCTGAAAAATTTTCAGTTAGCTTAGACCTGCTTAGCATAGAAATGGAATTCAACAATGGGATGAGTAAATATTCTTTGCAGGGAGCTGCTCCTTTTGTAGTGACTAAGAAGCTTTTAAGCAAACTGGAATCTGCCCATCCAGTGCAAAGCAACAGATTTGCTTTAATCTCTCATATACCACTAGCACACACATGACTTTTTTTTACCTTCCTGCCATTCCACTTATCACTGGGAGCAAAAGTCCTGGTATTGAAATTTCATGTGAGTGTGCTGGGAAAATCAGCGCAGTGATAAAGGGTTTCCATATCTACGTGTAAGCTACAACTTGAGTTTTTTTTACACTCTTGGTAGCTGAATGGGGGATGGGGGAGTGAATGGAAGGCAAATATATACATCCATAGAGGTCTGCATTAAAGCAGACCTATTGCTTTACCCTGCATGGGGTAGATTTAAAGCTGCCAGATATAGCACAAATAATGCCATAGGAAACACTGAAGAGCTTCAAGTCCTGTGTTAATCTTCAAATCAATCTCCATGCCATTGCAGAGCTCTCCCTTGGATCCTAGACCCTGGTTGTACACAGGGCTTTGACTTCTTTCCACGTTCAAATTAAAAAGCACCAGTCGTGACTGGGCTTATACAGAAATCAAAATATTCATTTTAAATGATCATATACGTGCAAGCTTTATAGATTTATATTTGTTTTTCAGCAAAATAAGATGAATTTATGGTGTCTAAGGAAGATTATATGTCCTGGAAGGCAGAGGTGACAGCACTGAGTATACAGTAGCAGTTTGATAATGCTTCTCAGCACAAAACTTCATAATATGCCAAATCTTGATATTTGCTTGAGATGTTGAAGGGGTCGCACAAGGAAAATGCTGTGTCTCTCTGTGTTTACCTATATGGAGAATTGATAAAACACAAGAACACCCTTGTTGTAACATGAGCAATGAAAATTCACATAGGGCTGGGAGAAGACCAGGGAGATCTTACCACTTAAATAATCAAGAGATAAAAACATCAATGTATTAAATGCTTTATCCCACCAGACTTTACCTAAAACTGTAACGTCAGCTTAGGGTAGACTGAAATTTTTTAAAATTCTTGCCAAAATGTCTCTCTTTTTTAGGTATGTGTACCCAAGAGGTTCTAACCCTTCACCAATCTTAGGCTTGAATTCTACTACTGTAAAATGGTGTTTTACTTCTAACTTATAGTAATAAAAGGTACAATACAGCTAAATATGACAATTCTGTATCTAAACTGACTTGGAGGACTAGCATTCAATTTCTGTATGCAACTGTTAAGTTGGTTGCTGCTATCCTAATCCTCTATACAGCCTTGATTCTTAGGCTTGTAATAGATGGCTTAAAAATCAGGTGTTACTAATAAGGCTATACGCCTCACTTTATTTGTAATGATGTGCTTACATGCTGCTCTACAAAATGGTGTAAATATTCAGTGCTCAACCATCCTGTCAGCAGCAAGAAATAGGAACACGATCTTAAAATGTCATCCTCCCAAAGGCAACATTGCGGTCAGACTCTAACCTAGGGAAATGATCAAACATCACTCACAGAACCTTCTATTAATTTTTACATGGTCCTTACAAGGATTCATTGATTCCATAGACTTTCCTTTAGGGGATGCTCAGAGGCTGGCATTGAACTGCATGTTTGGTGATCCTGAAAAATGGTTCGTGGCTAGATGGATTTAAATGAATAGCCACAATGTCGCTTGATATAGTAATCCTAGTAGTTAATCTAGTGATGGTCTCTGTAAGAATTCTGGCAATAAAATAAACCTTCCAAAAACTAGACCAGTGTAGTAATAGGGGTCTTAGAGCTACAACTTTGGAATTCTAATCAATACTGAGGCCTTTCTACAGCTATTACTGCCTGTCCATTAACGGATGAGTGGGCATTTGGAAAATATTCAAAGTCATTGTTTAACCTCAGTACTATACCAACACCTTGTATCAGCCAATCTAACCCATATCAAACATAAACATGTTTGACATGCATAGTCCAGTGACACTCCCTCTAAATTAGCACACTTTCATGAGCCAAGCCTTTTTTTAAATTGTATTTTTATTGGGTTTTTGAGAAGAAAAAAAAAAGAAAAAGAAAACATCAGCATTACAAAGCTGAACAATATTATCAGTAGGAGTATAAAAATTGCAAGAAAATGTCAAGGTAGAATTGACAGAGGAAAGTAAGTAAGACACAGTAGTACATACTAGAGGTAGCCATATGAGCAAAAAAAAAATACAGGAGTAAAGTCTATGTAGTAAAGGTTTGGGTGTCTTGGAGGGAGAGAGCAAGCCATAGGTGGTTCCATGCATTTCATAATTTATTAAACTGTTCCACTGCATCAGCTAATTTCACAGTGAGGTGTTCAATGCCACGGACTTCCTTGGTAGTATGCAATAGTTGGGCATGGAGTGGGGGGTTGTAGCAGAAAACCCATTCTGAGAGATAAATCTCCTAGCTCCTGTCAGGATGTGGTTGAGTCAAGACTTTTTTTTCAAAAAGGATCATCAGCCAGTGTTTAAACTGAAAACTAATGTTATAGAAATTTTAGTCTTAACATCCATGTGAACCTAACTGCACCAAAACCATGAATGTGTTACCAGGCTTAAAATTCAAATACAACATCCAACATAATTTGGTTATTTTAAATAAATACCTAATGGGAGTCAGTAGAAGTTTTTATGAAGTTTTTATTTAAACTTCAACTACAATTTTTTTGTCTAACCTACCATGGCTATACAATCAGAAATACAAAGCTATAAAAGAGCATTATTCCTTCCTCCGTACATCTCCCAACACTTAGCCACTCACTGCAGCTCTAGTAAACCAACTGACCTTGCTTTGCTAATTTTTTTCCTAAATCCATTCAGCATCCTTATATTGTGTATGCTGCATACATCTTTCTTTCCTATTAAATTATTTAATATTTTTCTCATTAATGATATTATTAAGCGTAGCCAGCTTACAAAGAAAAAAATGAACTTCATTAAAATGACTGAACTCCATTGTCATTATACTGTATCCAACTAAAAAGGAAAAAAATAAATATTTAAGTACATAATTGTGTTGTTTGCTATTTAATCACTCCAAATTTTTGTCAAACCTCTACAAAAGGATTATATTTGATAATTTATGCTTTTTCTTTGAAGTGTTTATAACACTGTCATTGTGGAGTGTATATCTATTGGAAGCCATTATGTTAGAATTTGTAGCACTGCTTAGTATTGTAAGACTTGCCAATTAAAAAAAAAAATCTAACATCACCAAAATAGCAGTTGGGCATGTGGCACTTCACCGATATCACAAAGTAACAGTTTTTTTTTTTTATTTCTTAGCTTCAAGATTAAAGATGTTTTGAAGGTAGGTTTTGTACCTTAATGCATTCTGGGCATTAAGGTAAATAAATCTTCTGCATACAGCCCCCCCCCAGCCCCTCCTAAATCGAGCCTGGTCTCAATCCAGTGATGTGCCAGAGATTAACGTATCTCCCATCTTTCTCTCTCTTGTCACTGGACATAGCCAATCACAGCCAGTGAGGACAGAGCTGGCTTTGGAGCGAGCATGCATGAGTGCTCCTATAGCAAGTGTAGCTACACGTAACAGGTGAGGGAATAAATTGTCCACCTAATTGCTTATTAAGCATGGCCATTTAACCCATGAGACTCTGACATCAAAAACAAACAAGTCCCAATCAAGCGGTAAAGCCCTCTGTGAGACAAGCGGTTACTTCAATGGCAAAATGCTTATATCACAGGATATGTTAATTTATCAAAAGACTTTTATTATGGTTTTGGATATATAGGCCAATTAGATCCTTGTTAGGTTATACCTATATATCCTTATAAAACATTTAACAGGTAGAATTGCCTAAAGTCAACCTCAACCTAATGAATTATGATCTCTTCTTCACATCTTCTGTTAAATTTAATTAATTTCTTGTTTTTTATGTCTATCCTATTATGCCTAGATGGATATTTGATGCCCATTATATCCTCTACAACTGTTTTGGACATGTAGGCCATTTAAGATCTTTGATAGGTTATTTCATCTTAGCTCTGTGAGCTTTCACATGCAGGGTGAGCCATTGAGTCCCATATATATATGTGATTAAATACTTTGTATTAGATATTGTAACGGGCCGCCTAGCGGTACCACTAGCACTCCACTGGTCAGGTGTGCCCAGAGCGCGGAATCTAAGCCCCAGGGTACTTGTTCACCAGAGCCCCTGATGGTGGGGATGGACTTGAAAATGGAGCAGGCAGGAGTCACGGAACAACCGGAAGCGCGTGCGGTCCCCGTGGAAGCGCTCTGGTAAGGGTGATCGGAGTTCCGCCACAGGGAGTGATGCGGAAGGCCCGGGAGCTGGCTCATGGGCTGCTACGGCCGGGGGTGCAGGAGCCAGGGCCTGTGAAACAGGGACAGATATGGTGCAGGCCTGGAACCGGTTCTCAATCTGCAAACATCTGTCCTGTAACATGTTTACAGCTTGCGTCAGGGTAGCCAGGTGTCTGCAAACTTCCTCCATCGGGGAGGGTCCTCCTCGAGGCTCAGTCATGGCCTTCTGGTACTGTAACGGACCGCCTAGCGGCACCACTACCACTCCACTGGTCAGGTGTGCCCAGAGCGCGGAATCTAAGCCCCAGGGTACTTGTTCACCAGAGCCTCTGATGGTGGGGATGGACTTGGAGTACCCCGAGACCAGGTCGCGACTACTGAGCACACCCGTCAGTGGTAGGGGTGTTCGCCAGGGGCTCCAACAGGGGAGAGCCTGATATGAGGAGGTCGGGTGACCCCGATGGGATGGATGGCTGAGCAAGTGCGAAGTCAGACAGGCTGAGTCGGTAACAGAGAGGACGGTATGGTACAAGGCGGCGGGCAGAGAATCGTCGGGTCACACGCCAGGTCAGCAACAGCAGGTCAGATCTAATGAGGGGCATTCAGAAGAGAGGTCAGGCAAAGCAAGGGTCTGGGCAGGAGAAATCAGCAGGTCAAGAACAATCCGGGTCAAACAACTTACTAGGTACAGGTTCGCAGGATACAGGATGCAGGTAAGACCAGAAGGCACTGAATGACAGCTCAGTGCCATTTAAATTTCCCGCCCTGCGCTGCCATTGGTGCCCAGCGGGCAGCCGTGGCTTCTACTGCGCATGCGCGAACTCGAACGCCGCGGCCGGCCCGGACCTAGTGCCCGCGTCCCTGCACAGGGCGGCGCACTGCGCCTGCGCCGGGACCATCGCTGCGGGGATCGCGGAGATCCCTGACAGATATATTAAAGTTGTTTGTTAATTGTATAATTTTCTTTTGATATACCTTTAGACTGCCTTGGTGGTTGAAATCTCTTCAAAAATATCCCCTGAAGGAAAATATAGTAGGGAGTAACTACAATTATATAATAAGTTTGAATCTCAGTTCCACTCTTAGTACTGAAATTGTTTTTATGTTTCCGTATTTTTTCCTTTTTTTTGTTTTGAAATAAAAATTATATAAGTTTTTAATGTTTGGTATTGTGTTCATGTACCCTGAAAGTCTCATCTT
Organism: Staurois parvus; assembly: GCF_062004578.1. Classification (NCBI taxonomy): domain Eukaryota; kingdom Metazoa; phylum Chordata; class Amphibia; order Anura; family Ranidae; genus Staurois; species Staurois parvus. Next base: position 6,042,595 of record NW_028318784.1, read on the forward strand.
CTCTATTGAATATTTTTATTCTCGAAAGGTAAAAATCCTACTTTACACACACAGTTCTCAATACATCACATAACAATAACTTAAAAACAATGTCACTAAATAGACGTCCGGACGTCAATTGTATTATATATGTTGCATTATCCCGTTGCGGACAATTGGTTGCTTGTATCTAACAATAAACATTTAAGCCAGAATGCAAGAAGATATATATGCCCCAGGGCCCATATAGTCCCCCACTCAACTCTTGAGAGATGCAATTCAAAAGTAGGAGCCTCCAACCATGGAAGGCTAGCATCAAAGCAAAAATCCCTCTACAAATATATTAACTGGTAGGTGCGGCAGCAAACGGACCAATTAGCTTGAGAGTTTCAATGACTCACAGTCTCTCAACATGGACTTCACAGTTAGTGGCATCCAGACCATAGATTTGCCATTTACTTGAAGTAGCTATATATTAAGTTCAATATTAATTGCAGTAAGATAACTGTATCATTAGGAGAAAACAAAAAGCTTATATTGATATTAGAATTGTCAACTGGGGGTAGGGAGGGTGCATAGACTGAACAATGCGGCTATAGACAGTTAATACAATGTATGAAGAGTGCACAATAGCTCTGTCCTTATACCATTCCATCTGGACAACGTAGCAAGAGGACAATTCAGTTGTAGTACATGAAGAACACACAATGGCTCAACCCATATAGCCATCCATCTGGGGAGCGGGAACATGTATCTCCCTAGTGTGTGCCAACAGCAAGATGTTCTGTTTAGTTATGTCCAAAAATAACTATTCCGTCTTGTCCAGCTTGTGTGCAGCATAAATGTAAGAATCTTACCTTGTTCTGGAGCTCTCCACAAATTCCCTTCACCAGCCCAATGCCATTTTAAAGTCAAGAGCTGCCACCACGATATTCGGGAGTGGGGCCATGGTCGTGTGTCATCACATGACGCTCTGTGATGTCAACCTGTTTCGCTTATGTACAAGCTTAGCTTTGTCAGGACAACATGCGGTCCATGTAGCCACATATATAGGATGGCTTGTCAAGGCCAGTTCCGTACGCTGTAAATGTCTTACAGGGGACATTGTATTATTTCAAAAATACAAAATCCCATTGTCAGTAACAGTACATAGATTCTGGAAAAAATCAACAGTAATTAATCCTAATAGACTTGGAGGAGATGTTATTCAAACTAAATATACCTATCCAGACCTGTATTTCAACTGTGTCCATGTGGGTAAATCGAAATGCCTTAGAAACTACATATAAACTCTTAGTCTTCCAGAAAGAACTGGAGGTTCAATTCTGTATTGAGACCCAGGGGAACCAAAGATCTCAATTTGTATGTCCACCATTTTTCCTTCCTAAGCAGTATGGTAGTAAAGTTACCACGTCTCTGGGACAATTTAAGGGCATATATGCCTTTTATTTTCATTCCCTCCAGACAACCTCCATGGAATGTACGAAAATGTTTTTCTAATGGCTTTCCAAGGTTTTTGGGATCTTTCTGTTTTATTTCCGGCATATGCTCTCCAATCCTAATTTTCAATTGTCCTTTGTTTTTGCCAATGTTAATTTTATTACAAGGGCCGGTAATCATATAGATTACCCTACTGGTCAAGCAATTAATTAGGTCTCTAATTTGGAACCTTTTTTCCTTAAGGAAATCCATAAAGGTGTTGGTCCGCTCTACATATTGGCAAATCTGACATCTCCCCAGGGAAACATTCCCTTGACCCGAGGGTATTCTGAGAGCCAATCACTAGCCGGTGTTTTCACAAATTCAGAATGTATTACGATATCACCAAAATGTTGTGCCCTCCTAGCCACCATTTGGGGAGAATCTCCCACAATTTTACCCAGCCGTGGACTATTCGTGAGAATGCCCCAATGTTTTTGCAGTATCCCTTTTACCTTGTCCCATTGTGAACCAAGGGTAGTGAATAATCTTACTGGGCCAGGAGAGTTTCTTTCCTTTTGGAATTTTTTAACCAGGAGGTTATTCCTATCATAGTTGGCAGCCCTTCTCTTGGCCTGACGCATTTGTCTATTTGAGCATCCCCGTTCACGAAAACAGGCATAGAGGTATCTTGCCTCTTTTTTGTAAACACTAGCTTTAGTACAATTTCACATAATGCGAAGAAACTGGCCCATTGGTATCGCATTATTAAGCCATCTTGGATGGTAACTATCAGCTTGTAAAAGAGTATTTGCTGCTAAGATTTCCATATAACAAACACATCATCGATATAACTCAGCCCTGTATGTACATGGCCGCAGTACATCATCCTGTTCCTCCCACATACCAAGATGGAGACATGCATAGGCCGGGGCCCATGGTGCACTCATGGAGGTGCCATGTATCTGCTGATAATATTCACCAGAAAATTTAAAGAAGTTATTGCAAACTCCAGTAGTTCTAAAATAAACTCATTTTGGTGGCCCATTCCAGGGTAAAAGAGGTTCAAAAAGAACTTAACTGCTTCCAACCCACAATGACATGGAATAGATGTATAGAGTGACTCAACATCTATTCCAATTAACCAGAAATAGCAAGAGGCTTGCAGGAGTAAGGAGCCAGAAGCACCAACGGGGACCCAAGAAGAGGAGGATCAGGGCTGCTCTGTGCATAGCCACTGCATAGAGCAGGTAAGTATAACATGTTTGTTATTAAAAATGCACTGCCTTTGGAATGAATCACTTTATCATAAGAATGTAACATAAATTTCACTTTGAAAGCAAGCACACTGAATGATTATAGGCAATATTCTGATGCTGATCAGTCTCAAGAGCCAGGGATCTGCAGAGCTCATTGAAAAGTTGTCACAGAATTAAACAGGTACAGTAATTTCCTATTCTTCTTTGCTCTGCAATTGTAGCGTAAATTTGAAAAGTAAGAACAATTTATGTGTTATTTATTTTGTGTCAGCACACTGTACTCTTACGTGTGAAAGATATACTTCACAAAGCTAAATCTGCAAAGCCAACGTTTACCAGATGATTATTCCATCTTGCAATGCATTTACTGGCTTTTATACTGTATGCTGTCCTCCAACTTTATTTAAGCCCATGCAAACCTGAAGGGTGCTTTTAAAGCTGAAGTTTAGGTATGATTATTGTATCATATCTAATTGGTCCAGCTTAGACCAATGTAAGTATGTATAGATCCCAGTGGAAGCTGAAAATCACTTCAGTTAGCACCAATACTGCAGTGATCTGGGTCCCATGCCAAGCGACTGCTCTGCTGCTTACTGAACCCAGGAAATTGCTTGCTTGGCATGAGCACAATTCAGAGACTATTTTGCATCTTTTCAATGAATACAAAGCAATTTCTGAAAGTGGTATTAAACCAAAAAGAAAACGTATTTTATTGCAGCTTACCAATTCTTGGCAACTTTAGTTTTATTTTTTAGGCTTTCTATCTTTTTTTTCACCTGGTCATCCAGCCAGTAAGTCTGTCCTGCTGATGTAGCAGTTAGAGGGTTGAGACAAATTATTTAATAATGGCAGGGATGCTTACATTGATCAACTTTTATTTATATAAAGCCTGTATTCCAAAAGTAAACAAAACTGTTTCTATAACTGCTTATAAAGTTTTAGCTGGAACTCAGCTTAAATGTGTTAGTGTATCTAAATCTGACATTCCCTCCCCCCCCCCCAGGTTAACAATTCTGCTGCCCAAAGGTGCCCCTGTGTTCCTTCATCCATTCCCTTTAAAGCAGAACTTCACCCTTTCAGTCAACACTATTTTTAATCCTTATGTTGCTAGCATTAGTAAATAAATAGGAAAGTATTTACTTGCTTTATACTTTTTTCATATTTCTTCAGTTACTTCTTTCTTTCCATGTCTAGGTAAATGATGATATACATTTTAGGAGTATCCAGGAAGGGAGGAGAAGTTTTCTCAGCCAAGCACACCTCCTGCCTGCATGCATGAGCTAAAGACAGACGAATTCCAGGAAATGCTACATGAATTATCTGCCCTTACTCAAGATGGCCACTGCCAGAAATGCTAGGGAGTGTGTTTCAAAGTGATGAGAAAGTGTAATGCAAAGTATTGACATTGGCTGTCAGTGGTTGTCATTGTCAGATCTGATGCATAAAGGTTCGGACACACATGTGGCTACATGTGAACAGTGACAGCTGCCGACAACTTGTCAATACTTGTTCAGGCTAAGTGGTCACCTCTATTTGCATACACTTGTCAGTCCAGCCCCAAGATTCCACTGATTGTTGCTGCTGGAATTTGGTAGATGCGGCCAAATGCCTGTGAGAAGGATGCCTTAAAGCAGAAACAGATCAGCAGTCTCAGACCCTGTATTTCACTCATGACAGATTTACTTTAAACCAATAACTAAAAAGTATAAAACTTTGTTACTATGGTAATATTATACTACTTTGGTCATAGTGTAATATGATTAAAAAAATCTTAAAAAAGAGAAAAAAATGTAATAAAAAATAAATAAGAAAATAAAAACAAATTGAAAAAAATAATCAATTTTATTTTTCGTACTGTCACCAGTTAGTGTCCCTGATCACCGCCACACCAGTTATACTATGACGTTGTACTGCACTGGTGACAGTATGTAAAAAAAAAATTGTGAAAACAATTTTTTTCATTTCTTCATTTTCCGAAAAATGATGACAAAAAATTACAACTTCAGAAAACTTGCCATGCCTCTTATGAAATATGTCGGACTGTCTACTTTGCAAAAAGGGGTCATTTTGGGGATATCTGTACTGTTCTGCCATTTTTGGGCCTCAAGAATCAGAATGGCCATCAGTACTTCAGGATTGATCAATTTTCAGATATATTCTGTAGTTTGTGAACTCTATAACTTTCCTACAGACTAAATAATAAATACTGATTTGGGTTATTTTCACCAAAGAAATGTAGCAGAATACATCCTGGCCTAAATTTATGAAGAAGAATTATTTATTTGCAAACTTTCATAGCAGAAACAAAGAAAAACGTGGATTGTTTTTTCAAAATGTTCGGTCTTTTTTTGTTAATTTAGCAAAAAATAAAAATCCCAGCGGTGATTAAATATCACCAAAAGAAAGCTCTAGTTGTGTGAACAAAATTATAAAATTTTAGTTTGGGTTCAGTGTTGCATGACTACGTAATTGTCATTCAAAATGTGAGTACGCTGAAACCTGAAAATTGTCCTGGGCAGGAAGGGGGTAAAAGTGTGCGGTATTGAAGTGGTTAATCTTGATCCTCGCAAGCCACAGTCTTTTAATTCCTACTTGCAGGTTTTTATTAAATAAGCCTATGTATGTTGATATTGGAAGATGGCTTCATAGCATGTGCTTGCCATCTAAATTAATAATGACTGGGTGCAAAGCTCATGAAACCAATCATTTTCCCATAATGAGACTGGTATGATGAACACAACACTGTATTTTTAAAGACAATCATTGAGACAAATGACTTTTCAAAATACCTTTTGACATCATTTACCAATTAAGCCAGCTCTACAGAATACAAAATATAAAATGACCCAGCACTCAGCCAAGGATGACCTATAAAACCCCATTTATAATAAAACCAAGGTCTCAGTGTACAATGATGGGCATCGGCTGCCTTGACTGAGTCTGGGTTTCTGGTCTGTGACTATACAAAAAATGGGGCTACCTTCAAGGTAGGCTTACTCTCAGTTTATTTAATGTTCCATATAAATGTACTTAGTTGGGAGCTCAAATAACTTGATGCAGCAATGTACCTTCACATATAAGTGCAATATACGGCAAAAACCTCTGCATTTAGTATGTTTACAAGAAAAAGTATGTGAATCCAATTGGAATTAACTGGTTTTCTGCAGTAATGTGCCATAAAATGTGATCTGATCCTCATCGAAGTCACAACTATAGACAAACACAATGGGGTTGAATGAATAAAGTGCACCTCAAGTGCAGATGCTCTAGAGCTTAGTAAATGAGGTAAAGATTCACTTTGCAAATCATACCCAATAACATGCAAGGAAAATAAAAACCAGCATTTTTGCTTGCATATGACTAGATGATAGAAATCAGCAGAGCTTCCCCTCTGGCAACAGCACTTGCAGTGCAAAGACTATTTGCCTTTAGTAATTCAACTCCAATGTGCTTAACACTTCCAGACCGGACACTTTTACCCCCTTCCTGTCCAGGCCAATTTTCAGCTTTCAGCGCTGTCACACTTTGAATGACAATTGAGCGGTCATGCAACACTGTACCCATATGAATTTTTTAGAATTTTTTTGAGACAGATAAAACTTTATTTTGGTGGTATTTATTCACCACTGGGATTTTTATTTTTTTTGCTATATAAATGAAAGAATCCAAACATTTTGAGAAAATGTGTTTTTCTTATAAAATTTTGCAAATAAATAATCTTTCTTCATAAATCTTGGCCAAAATGTATTCAGCTATCTTTTTAGTAAAAAGAAAATAACCCAAATTAGTTTATAACCAAAACTTATAATTTTTCAAAAAAAGTTTTACATTTTTATTTATTTTTTTATATTATTATTATGTTTTTTTTAAACATACTGTCACCCTAGCAGTACAGTGTCACCATAGTGACATGGTACTACTTGTGGGCAGTGATGAAGATTTTCTTTTTTTTACACTGATTGCTTTTACACCCATAAAGGCTGTAAAAGCAATAATTTCTCTTTCTCTCTGGCTGCATTCTTGCAGCCATTGAGAAATACTGTGCAAGCTGTGATTGGTCACAGCTTGTCACATGGTACAAGGCTGTTGTGAATAGCCTTGTACCATGTGGTCTCTGTGATCATTCACAGATTTCACTAGTAGTAAGCAATGATGTCAGAAGTGACATCTTGTTTACTACTATTCATGTGATCACTGATTGGCCAATCAGTGATCACATGATCAGTACCTCACACAGAGGTCCCGTACAGCGATCGGTGCCCTCGGGACACAGCGGGCACCGTATCGCAGTGCTCCCAGGGAGCTCGCCACAGGCTACAATGGTGGGCGTCTCTAATTAACAGCAACTTGCCCCTGCATTGCTCCCGTCCGACCATTTATATACATGGGCCAGATGGGAAGTGGTTAAAGGCTAAGTTTGCCCCTTTTTTTCTAAATTCCAGCTTCCCCATGTACCAACATATCATTAATGTACATCTATTGCAAAAAAAAGGTTTTTCTATATTCTAGGACAGGCCCTCCATCAGCCTTCAGTTTGTTGTATAGAAAATTCCTTCATTACTTCCTCCTATCTGTTCTTAGGTTGGGAAAACAATTAGAGGCTCAGCAGCTGACCTCATTAACACACACCTTGCACTTGCCGTCCCCCTCCAGGAAATTACTCCCAAACACCTCTGTAGTTCCATGCTTCCAGGCAACGTCAGTAAGTAATATAAATATAATAACTCCATGCCAAAGAGATAATAAAATAATTATCCAGCTGCAGTCACTATATTCTTTGTGGAGTGTGAAAAACAATTATGTGTGTGACCGTCACAAACAATCTGACCATAATAACTATTCAGAATTCTAAATAAACAAGAAGCAGGTTCTTAATATCCACCTTCAATTGTGAAGTGTGCAAACAAAAAATTATAAATGAAAAAAAATATATAAGAAACCTCTTTGTTCAAAATGTGATATCAAAGCACCCAGTGTCCTTCACCTCTTCAAGTAAATTACTCACCTCTTTAAAAAAACAAAATAAAGATTCATACTTCTAAGAGATGTCATACGTTATACAATCCACTTCAGTTCCTGTAGGAGTCCTATGCCTTCTTAAACATCCAAAGATAGGTTAATGGATCTACTTCCTTCATTACTGGACTTGCAAATCAGTCATGCAATGTTCTCATAGTTCCAGACCTTTTACCAACATGTCAAAAACAGAAAGGAATGCTTCATAGCTTAAAACAATCCACCGTTTATTGATAAAAAAAAACTATAATAAGTGCACTCACATTGCCATGTGTCATGCCCGACACTAAAGAGGTATGCGCATATACAAGTAAAATCTCCAGCTCCAGCTGCGATTGTACAGTGTATGGTCACCCTAAAGGAAGAAGTAGTAAAGTGGGTGGAAATAAAAAAGATGTGGTATAGTAATGAGGGAGGTGGGGTCAGGAGTGGTAGACTCTCCCTATTCTGTGATGCAGCATAATGGATATATGACAATTCTTGGATGATCACATGGTGCTACAGAAAGGCAGGGTTCAGAATGCATTTTTAGATGCTTTGAACAGAGAGGGTGCAGACTGAAGGCTGCCATGGACTAGGTAAGTGAGAGATAATCACATTGGGATGGCCTGAGCAGAAAATACATTAGGAAAGGCTTCTATTTATTATTTAAAGTAAAACTCTGCCTGGAAAAGTGAGCTTAGTTTTTAAGCTGATAACACATAAGCAATTCTAAGTTCAGGTGTCTTTATTGAACACACCCATTAAACATTCACAGTGCTGGAGGAAAATGAAAGTGAACCCATAGTCTAATTACTTCATCAAAAGTTAATTGAAGTCAGTAGTTTGCATACATTGAGTCCAATTAACCACTTGTCTATCGAACACTTTTCCCCCCTTCCTGCCCAGGCCAATTTTTAGTTTTCAGTGTTGTCACACTTTGAATGTGTGGTCATGCAACACTGTACCCATATAATTTGTATAATGTTTTCCCACAAATAGTGCTTTCTTTTGGTGGTATTTAATCACCACTGGGTTTTTTTTTATTTTTTGCAGTATAAATGAAAAAAGAATAAAAATTTTGAAAAAAATGTTTTTCTTTGTTTCTATTATAAAATTTTGCAAAACAGGTAATTTTTCTCCTTTGCTGATGTGCATTGATGAGGCTGCACTGATAGGCACTAATAGGCAACACTGATGGGCACTGATGAGGATGCACTGATGGGCACTGATACGCTGCACTGATGAGGGGATACTGTTGGGCATTGATGAGGAGGCAGTGATGAGGCTGCACTGATATGCAGTACTGATAGGTGGCAATGATAGGCTCTGATAGGCAGCACTGAAGGGCACTGACTGGCAGCACTGATAGGTGTTACTAATGGGCACTGACTAGTGGCACTGACGGGCACAGATTGGCAGCACTTCTAGGCACTAATGGGCAGCACTGTTGGGCACTGATGGGCACTTTTGGGACTGAATATAAAATAATAAAATAAGTGAGCTCTAAAACAAACACAAGCAGCCAAAGCACCAAAAAAGGCAAACCAGAAAACCTCCAAATAACCAAAGACAGAAAGGTGCGGCGCTGGAGCAACAAATAATAAAGGTCCAATATATGTACATGAATTATCATATAGATTGCAGTAGATCACATATGTGTGAAAAAAGTGACAAAAGTGCAAATGCGCAAACCTAAGAAGTGATGTTAGTGAGCACTTAATAGTGCTGGGTATCAATTCACATACGCAGTCCTAAAAACAGTTCTTAAAGGTGCTTAAATGTGAAGATCCATCTGAAAGGATCTCGGGTAGGTGCTCTTTACGTCATCCAGGTGATGTGCCGTGTTTATGTTAGGAATATGCACTCACCAGATGCGCAACAGTTATGCGCATATATGTATATCTCAAGTTGTCTGCCAGAGATCTCCTTCAGGACAGGATCAGCCTGGTCTGGTCACAAACAGATAAGTATCCCCCTCCCCTGGGCAGTTTGCAGCACCGTAGGGCTTCCTCCAGAATGTGCTCTGTATGGGTATCCATTCACAAAGAGCCAAAAAGAGGGAAGCCCATAGTGCAGTATATCCAAACAATATTTATTGAATGAAAGGTAGTTGACAAACAAGATAAAAAACTGACCATATGTGATGTTAAGATGGCCGCTGGACCTCCACGTGGTCGCAGCGGCTTGACGTCACTGAGCACGGCTCCTCCTCGATGCATTTCGTGCCAAGGCACATATTCATGAGGGGTATGCTCGTACGCAAGGACTCCAGAGTGAAGTCTTTATATAACGAATGCGGCGCATGCACTATTTTACTGTAGATATTCACCACAATAGCCCTATCTTATGCAGGTGAGGCGAGAAAATTATGCGTTTTCATCCAGTAATCTGCCAAAGTATGCGTTTTCATCCAGTAATCTGCCAAAGTAATATCTGGAACATCAGGCATTATTAAAGACTGGTTGACCCGCGATGTATTAACAATTGGGGAAGTTAGAATAAAAATTGAAAAACAGGTCTACATATAATGCGCACATGCGCAATACAAATGAACCTTCTGGTAAAGATTTTATTTAAAAAATGGTTATAAAAATACGGTGTGTGTGTGTATAAACATTTTTGAAGGACCGTATGTTGTACCTTACATCATATGCATGATATGGCTATTGTTTGGTGATCCAAAAATTGTACATACTATAAAAGTATAAAAGTATATTCATATGGTCAACCCAATAAAAAATAAAACATAATGATAACCCATGATAACGAAATCGTCCAAAACATGATATAAATCATTAAAAAGCAATAAAAAACAATAACGAATTAAACATGTTGGGTCTATGATTGACATATTGGGGCTGCACTGATAACCCTGTTCAACAAATTTTTATTTTTTGCCAGTTTTGGAAACAAAAGGATCCATTTCTTAATGAATTTCACATTCTGAGTTCAAATATAACAATGAAATTTGTCAATTGGCTCTAGTTTTTCTGTAAACGGAAAGTTTTCTACTATAGGCGTAATGACTACATACATACATGACTCTTTGATCTAAAGGGCTTCTACCCGTGTAATACATGTTATGCGTGTAAGGCTACAAAGGGGGCCAACATGAGAACGAAACAATTCCAAGCAACTACAACAGGAATGACATACACTATTAAGGACTTTATAACATGTCATACTGAAGGAGTAGTGTACTGCCTACAGTGCGAGTGTGAGTTGCAGTATATAGGAAGAACAAAGAGGCCCATGTGGAAGAGGATCAGGGAACATGTACAAAATATTAAAAAGGGCCATTCCAAACATAGTGTTCCCAGACACTTTGCTACCCACCATCATAGTGATCCTTCTAAACTCAAATTTTGGGGCATAGAGAAGTACAAAAAGCACTGGAGGGGGAGTAATAAAGTTAGATCAATTAGTCAAATTGAATCCAAATGGATATTTCTGTTGAGGTCTCAAGCTCCAAGGGGCCTTAATGTTGAATTCGACCTGAATTGCTTCATTAGCAATTTCTAATCAGGTCTTTATTATCCTACTGTTTAATATTCTATATTAGGCTTTTTCATTGCTTGTATGTATATATATCAACATGTCATATAAAGTAACCATTCCAATGGTGTACTGTATAAGTGGGCCCTTGTGGCATTTTTCGGTTCTAAATATTTTATATTTTTTTGTTTTATTTTTATATAGACTTCCTGTGTACCATTGTACAACAGTGTTTTTCTTCATTTAAATTACCTTTTATAATATTATAGATCTCACATATCCAATCGGGAATACCCCATGTCTCTGGCAGTGTATTGCGGTTTGTTTTTGTAGAGTGCCGCCTTAGGATGTTTATCTCTGTGACTGGAGTTTGCACTTTACTCTAATGGCGACTGACACTCACCCTTATTTTATCACTTTTATGTAATCTAAGTAGTTTATCAATCATCACTTATTTTATAATATCCCATTTGTCATTAATTTCGGCACTGTATGTACAGATTGCCGCAAGTATCCACAGAAGACCGTCCTCGGGACTGTACTTCACCTTAATGGCGGCGGGGATCCGCCTAGTAGGAATGCTGATTGGCCAATCGACTAGAAAAATTAAGCTCCACCAGTAGTAGGCGTATATCCTGACGAAGTCACGTGCCTGAGTGATGTAACGCGTAGATACGCCAGTGGGAGGAGCTTTTGACGATCGACGGCTTGACGTCATATCCGGCGCGGGCGCCATCTTGGTGCTCCGGTTTCCGAATCACAGTACACCCCTGGAGTGGTGTAAAGGCTTGTTTGCTTGCAGTTCTGTGTAAGTAGATTTTAGTTTTCGCTTGCTAATTAATAAAAAGTTTTACACTATACGAGTCTCTTTTGCCTCACTGGTGACCGTATTGGAGAGCCATATACTGGAGAGACACCACGGATATCATCCACCGCTTATGTTATAGCCAAGAGGAGGGAGTTGTACCATTACTGCAAGAGGGATCCATCTGCTATCTGGAGGAATATTCCACTTATTACCCAAGGCTCTTTGGTCCCTAGGGGCCTGGGCAGGAAGGTGAGGGGGCACCCCAGCTATAGAGGATTGGCACACTGCAATTCACACCTGCATGGAGTTTGTGTGACACATAAGGACACTATTCACTATTTTATTCATGTCACTTCTATGTATGTTATTCTCATAGTTGTCCGCTTCACCCCACACTGATGTCAGTTATTTATATTTGTGTTTAAAGTCAATTTGCATATTTGAGTTATATATCATTGAGTCGCTTGCTTTCTAATATAGCGCCGTATTATTTGTTTTATATTCTAGTTGATGATTTTGGTGCTGTGGCTGTGGCACCTCTAATACTGGCTGCTTAAATTATCTATTTATATATAGTGGCGCAGGAGATTTATTTCTATCTACATAATGCACAATAATTATATAGATAGATGTCTTTCCACAAATATAAAGCAAGTGATATTGACTACATAACAAAGCCTAAATGGCATAATATATTGCATAGGATTACCAAGAAAAATTATAGCCATAAGCTAAGTTGAATCATTTTAATACTTAGGATTCTCACTAGTTTTGTCTTCAGTTTGTGTCGGTTTTGCTTCTCTTGGCTTTTCTCTTGTATTCGAGGAAAGGGCTATCTCTTACAACTGTCCAGCAATAGTCAGCAAGCATTGATGGGCTCCATTTGCCTTGATATCTTCTTTCCATAGCTGCAATGTCTTGATGGAAGCGCTCTCCGTGTTCATCACTCACTGTTCCACAGTTTGGTGGGAAAAAATCCAGATGCGAATGTAGAAAATGAATTTTTAGAGACATGTTGCAACCCAGATTTCTGTAAGTCTGGATGAGTTTTTCTACCACTTTCTTGTAGTCTGGTGTTTTATTGTTTCCAAGAAAATTTGATTTCACTGATACAAATGCTGTCCAGGCAGCCTTTTCCTTTCCACGCAACAGAGAAAGAAACTCATCATCATGAATAAGTTTACAAATCTGTGGCCCAACAAAGACTCCTTCATTTATTTTTGCAGCACTAAGTGCTGGAAATTTGCTAATCAGGTACTTGAAACTTGCTTTATTCTTGTCCATTGCCTTAACAAAGTTTTTCATTAATCCCAACTTGATGTGTAATGGAGGTAATAAGAGACTTATTGCTGTCTACAAGTGCTGGATAGTTAACATTTTTTTCTCCAGGCTGCAATGACTGGCGTAATGGCCAGTCTCTTTTGGCATAGTGCATTTCTCTCGCACGACTGTCCCACTCACAGAGGAAGCAGCAGTACTTAGTATATCCACCTTGAAGTCCAAGTAGGATAGCAATCACCTTCAGGTCACCACAAATCGACCATTGATGTTCATCATAGTTGATGCACCTTAAAAGCTCTTTCAAGTTTTCATACGTTTCTTTCATTGAAACTGCGTAAGCAACTGGAACTGACGGCAGCTGATTGCCATTATGGAGCAAAACAGCTTTAAGACTCGCCTTTGAAGCATCAATGAACAGCCTCCACTCATCGGGATCATAGCATACGCCGATGGCTGAGATTAAACCATGAACATTGTTACATACAGCAATATCACCTTCCTGGACGAAGAATGGGATCAGATCTTTCTGACGATGACGGTAGAAAGACGTACGAACATCACTTGCTAGGAGATTCCACTGTTATAGTCTTGACCCCAAAAGCCCTGCCTTGTTCTTCGGAAGATCCAGGTCTCTGATAAGATCACTCAATTCCACTTGTGTAATGAGGTGTGGTTCAGTGGGTGTGGATGGAAGAAAGTCTGGGTCATGTGAGGTTGACGGTTGATGACTACACGCTTCAGGTTCTTCCTCACTTGACTCAACCACGAAGGATTCTGGTGCTTTAGGAATTGGTAGCCCCTCTCCATGAGGAACTGGGCGTATTGCCGATGGAATATTTGGATAGTGCACAGATAACTTTTTCTTCTTATTTAGCCCTTTTGTTGGAGGCAACATACAAAAGTAACAATTACTAACATGATCTGTTGGCTCTCTCCAAATCATTGGCACAGCGAAAGACATAGATGCCTTTTTTCCATTCAACCATTGCTCCAGTGCCGTCCCACAAGAATTGCAGCATATATGTGGTGCCCAGCTCTTGTCCTGGTCTCCTATCTTGCAGCCAAAATACAAGTTGTAGGCTTTCTTAATCATTCCTGTTATCCTCCTTTTTTGTGAGATAAAAGTTATTTCACCGCAGATATAGCAGAAATTATCTGCTTTATTCACACAAGTTCGAGGCATTACTGAGTAGCCTATATAAGCATAAAACGAAATGTAAAGACGCTGTCGAACTACAATCAGCTACAGATACTGCAGCTTTTATGCAGTGAAGTGATGCAATTAAAGGCTAATATTGCATCATCTCAGTATACATGCAATTTTCTATTGGTCACCAGTATCAATTGCGCAATATGCAGCTGAAGTTGCATCATAATTTTGAATGGCTTACGTCATTAGATGGGTGAATATATCATGGAAACTAGAGCCAATCAACATTTTTTAGGGTCATTTTCGTTTTCAGCACCCCAAAATTATGTAAGATTAGCTAATTTTATGCCCAAAACCTTTTACCTGTTGAACAGTGTAATCAGGGTAGATCTTTCCATTCACAGTTGCCAGTTATTGGCAGTACTTTCCTCACACTGTGACAGTGTGAGAAAAGTACTGCCGATAACCGGCAAGTGTATTTACATGGTGATCAGCTGTGATTGGACACAGCTGATCACGTGGTAAAAGGCCGCTGTGATTGGCCCTTTACCATGTCATGTGATCAGCTGTGACCAAGCGGTAGGTGGGTGCGTGCCGCTGGGGGCGTGTTCGGGAGGATGTCATATGATGCTCTTCTAGAACTGGATGACTGAGCTGTAGCCGCCATTCGACTATAGCGTGGTGAACAAGAGGTTAATGAAATAAGTTTGGAGGTGTAGTTTAGAGCTACTTTGATTGATAAAAGACATTCAAACATTTTAAGATTGCTGTTCATAAGAAGCATCAGCTGATGTCAACCATGCCTCACAAAAAGGAGCTTTCTGAAGACATACAATCAAGAGTAGTTGATTTACATAAGGCTAGGAAGATTTATAGGAAGATGGGCAGCACAGTGGCTAAGTGGTTAGCACTTCCACCTAGCAGAACAAGGGTCATCAGTTCGAATACCAACCAGAGCACCACCTGCCTGAAGTTTGCATGTTCTCCCTGTGCCTGCGTGGGTTTCCTCCAGGTACTCCGGTTTCCTCCCACACTCCAAAGATATGCTGGTAGGTTGATTGGCTCCTGTCTAAATTGGCTCTAGTATGTGTATGTATGCATGTAAGTTAGGGACCTTAGATTGTACACCCCTTGAAGGTTAGTGAATGATGTGAATGTAGAATATATACAGTGGATATAAAAAGTCTACACACCCGTGTGACTTTTTATATCCACTGTATGTAAAGCACTGCATAAATTGATGGCTCTATATCTGTAATAAATAATAATAATAATAATAAATATACAAAGCAATCTCAAGGCACAATGCAGGATCCTCAATGAAGTAAAGAACCCATGAGTAACAGCTAAAGGCTTGAAGACATCACTGGAACTGGCAAACATTTTTGTTCATAAGTCTACCATACGTAATGCTTTGAACAGGCAGGGTGTCAATGGCAGATCACCATGGAGGAAGTCACTATTTTCCAAAAAAATCATTGCTGCAAGCCTGAAATTTGCCAAAGGACACCTTCACTGGGAAAATGACAATGGTCTTCTACAGAGCATACTGCAAGGAATATAAGAAAAACAAAAGTGAGAAAATGATCTCTTTATTTCTCTGCATGCTGATTACATTTTTATCATCTGACTACCTGGGAGAACGGTGGATTTGATTATAAGTATTCTAATAAGGTAACGTCTGGGTAGCTTAAAATGTTATAAGAAGGTAAACAGTATTTCAAAGAAAAGGTGATGCATTAAAAAAACATGTTAATGTGATTACTGCTTTGGCCTTTATTTTAAAAGTTTGCCTTTATTTTCTGCATGTTACCACTTTGACATAAAATTGTATGAAATTTTTTGAGTGAAAATTACAATTTTCTAGACTTCTGGCATAAATGAGCAATGTTTTTCTCCAGCTTACGTTTTTACTTGAACTGTGACTTTATCCATATGAGGTCTTTGACTGTGGTGATAGGATTAATAAAAACGGTGACCACATCTCATTGCTTTGATGCGTTCTGTAACATGTGCAGAGTGCAGGGCCTTTTTTAAGAAATACAATTTTTTGTCTTTAGTTATAGTCAGCACAAATAAACTAAAAATATATATATTTTTGTCAGATATTTATAAAATAATTCATATTATTTATCAAATATACAGTATTTTGTATATTTACCACTAGCCGGTGAAGCTTTAGGAACCTCGAGTTTTCTAGTTTTTATATAACTGCTTGTTGTCTATACAGATCAATAGCTGAAGATGAAATTTACACATACAAATACATGAGTAAGAATAGTAACTGTCAGGAATGGAATGGTGGTGGGACTCACCTGCCTTGTGGGCTGCAGTACCAGGGCTGGCCAGCGGGTGCTCTCAGCAACCAGAAGCTCACTCCTGCAGTCGGCCATCACCTGAGGCTGATTGCAGGAGGCGTATTTAAGGAATGGCCAGACCTGCAGTCAGAGCCTTGGTGTTTGTTTCCCATGAGCCCCTGTACCTGCATCCTGTCTGCTTCCTGCCTGGTTCTGGTTGATCCTGACCCTGAACGAACTCCGCCTGTCCTGACTTCGGCTATTCCTGACCACTCTCCAGCCTGCTCCTTTGGTACCTTGTCTGCCTGATTGTTCCTGACCCGGCCCGTCTGACTACGCTCTGCCTACTCCTTTGTGTCTTGTCTGCCCGATGATTCCTGACCTGGCCCGCCTGACCACTCCACCTCACCAGCGCTGACTGCTCTTATCTGTGTACATTCCGTTATCAGTTGGAGGTTTGGTTTTGTTATATTGTGCGTTATATTTGTGTATAACCCTTAATAAAATATATTGTTACACCATACTTGAGCCTGCGTTTCCCTGTGTCAGTTTGCGCATCTCTGGTCTTACCGGGAGCCCTGACAGTGACTGTCCTCCCCTCTACCACTCCAGTTGAAGAAGACAGCTTCTGCTGTGGTGTCTCTAAGAAACTTACAGAGCTCTGGGAATTCTATATCATTATCCTATGGCATTCAATGTTTTTTTGTAAAACAGATTTATTTATGTAAGCCAAAATAAATGAGATTTAAAAAATATATACTTAAAGCCCACCTCAAGGAAAATAAAAAATCCACCATTGCAGTGGGGCCCTCCGCACTGCAAGGGTTAAATGTTTGATCTAGGAGCAGAGAATTAAGGAGTAAACTTGTATCTCACTGCTCCCTCCAGCATTATGACCAGTTCTCCAGCTGTTCTCTAAGCTGCGACTTTTCTGGTCACACTGCAGCCTCTTCAATGTACCATACAGGGTATGTGATGAAGGTGGGACTCCACCCATAGACCAGAGCTTTGGAAGGAGGAGGCGAGCAAGAAATCAGGAAAGTGCAGCCTCTGCAAATGTCCCCTAGACACAATGGGCAAATATCCCTTGCAGGGCAGGGGGGCGGGGGGCAGGGCTGGCACACTGAAAGGGGGGATTTTTTTTTCTTTATTCTGGGGCTGGGCTTTAAAAAATGTAAGTATCAAAAAAAGTGAAATGGAATTTAAAGCTGTTCTCCGGGATAAGCAAACACTGTCTAAATACAAGAGATATGTGTATTTTTACTTGAATCTTGGTGTAGTTTGTGTATTTCTTCCAGATCTGTGCAGTAATCCGGCATTAACCACCTCAATACCGGGCACTTTTACCTCTTCCTGCCCAGGCCAATTTTCAGCTTCGAGCACTGTCGCACTTTGAATAACAGTTGCGCGGTCATGCAACACTATACCCAAACTAGGTTTTTATTATTTTGTTCACACAACTAGAGCTTTCTTTTGGTGATACTTAATCTGCACTGGGTTTTTTTATCTTTTGCTAAATAAATGAAAAAAGCCCAAACATTTCAAAAAACAAACATGTTTTTCTTTGTTTCTATTATAAAATTTTGCAAATAAATAATTGTTCTTCATAAATTTAGGCCAAAATGTATTCTGCCACATTTCTTTGGTAAAAATAACCCAAATCAGTGCATATTGTTTAGTCTGTAGGAAAGTTATAAAGTCCACAAATTATGGTATATATCTGAAAAGCCTGATGTAATGACAGCCTCATTTCTTGATCCCCAAAAATGTCAGGACAGTACACATATCCCCCAAATGACCCAGTTTTAGAAAGTAGACAGTACAAGATATTTAGTAAGAGGAATGGTGAGTTTTTTTGAAGTTGTAATTTTTTGTCATCATTTTTGGGAAAATGGAGAAATGAAAAAAAATGTTTTCTCAGCAGTCTAGTACAGCATCATCATATAGCTGGTGTGGCAGTGATCAGGGACACTGACTGATGACAATAAAAAAAATGTAATAATGTTTCTACAATTTTCTATTTTTTTTACTTTTTTTTTTCCTTTCTTTTACATTTTTTTTAAACACTGTGACCAGAGCAATATAATGTTACATTGTACTACTCTGGGGAAGTGATCAGTATTATTTTTAGTTTTTTTTTTACACACTATGATTGCTTATAGCAATGAATTGCATTGCTATAAGCAAGCATTTTACTGAATTAAATCAATACATTCAGTTTTAATTTTTTTAGTTGTGATTGGTCACAGCTAATCACATAGCACAGATGGGCTGTGATTGGCCCAGTCTGTACCATGTGACCACTGTGACCAATCACAGCTAGCAACACAATTGTACACATTGGATGACATGAAAGGAAGCATTCCATTGTTTACAATTGTCATATGACCTGCTGTGATTGGTCACAGCGCAACATGGTACTGGCAGTGGGCCGGTACACTGATCAGTCATTGGCTGTGTCCAATGGACACAGCTGGTGACAGATCATACTGTAGCGCGGGTGCGTGCGAGACACAATTCGAGAGGGCGTCATGTGACGTCCACCTGGATAACCAAAAGTCCGGACTGACCATCATTGTGCTATAGGCCAGGTAGGAACTAGTTAAACTTTGTCTTTGTGCAGAAACATCCTGCAATCAAGACCAGTCACTGCTGCTCTCTCTCCTTGTACAGGGTGACTGGTCTTGTATCTGCCCAGTTTTTTGCAGGAAGCCTGTAGTGGGTGGAGCCGGAATATTGTGGAGATCTAAAAGCAGAGGCTCTGCTGCTTGGAATGCAGTTCAAATATACCAACTACTGTTGTTACATATGCGAATGAAGCAGCCTTGCAAGCGGCCCCTACCCCATCTTTGCAAGGTACTCTCCAAATATTTAGGGCATGTGGCTTGGTATGGTCCAGGAAAAATGAGGGTCATATGCTCACTGCACCACAATTTCCTGTCTACTTAGCATGCCTGGATAAAAGTATTTTTGGAAATTTAACCACTTCCCGTCCGGCCACTGTTTATGAACGGCGGGACGGGACACCTCCAGGAGCGGGTTGACGTTTCTGAACAGCGTCCTGCATCTGAGGCTCATGCGCGGCTCCTAGAGCGCGGCACCCGCAAGCTCGATGATCGCCGAGACCAACAGACACAGCAGATCATGTGACATGGTACAGGACCAATGAAATCGGTCCTATACCATGTGATCAGCTGTGTCCAATAAGGACACAGTCTATGTAAACAAAAGCCGCATGGTGCGGCTTCCCCCTCCTTCTCCTCTCACGGAGTTCTGTCTGTGAGAGAAGGAGCAGATAGCAAGAAAACAAACTGCCCTCCACCTCAGTGACACCTGATCGCCCCACAAGTGGCCCTGATTGCCCACAAGTGGCCCTGATTGCCCCACAAGTGGCCCTGATCGCCCAACAAGTGGCCCAGCAGTGTCCCTGATTGTCACAGTGTCCCTGATCACCACATAGTGGCCCAGCAGCGTTCCCTATTGCCACACAAGTGGCCCAGCAGTGTCCCTGATCGCCGCAGTGTCCCTGATCACCACAGTGCCCTAGCAGTGTCCCTGATCACCACAGTGGCCAAGCAGTGTTTCTAATCGCCACACAAGTGGTCCAGCAGTGTCCCTGATCGCCGCAGTGGCCAAGCAGTGTCTCTGATCGCCACACAAGTGGCCCAGCAGTAGCCCTGATCACCACACAAGTGGTCCAGCAGTGTCCCTGATCACCGCAGTGTCCCTGATTGCCGCAGTGGCCCAGCAGTGGCCCTGATCACTGCAGTGGCCCAGCAGTGTCCCTGATTGCTGCAGTGGCCCAGCAGTGTCCCTGATCACCGCAGTGGCCCAGCAGTGTTCCTGATGGCCACACAAGTGGCCCAGCAGTGTCCCTGATCACCGCAGTGGCCAAGCAGTGTCTGTGATTGCCACACAAGTGGCCCAGCAGTGTCCCTGATCTCTGCACAAGTAATCCAGCAGTGTCCCTGATCACCGCAGTGTCCCTAATTGCCACAGTGGCCCAGCAGTGGCCCTGATTGCCACACAAGAGGCCCAGCAGTGTCCCTGATCACCGCAGTGGCCAAGCAGTGTCCCTGATCACCACACAAGTGGCCCAGCAGTATCCCTGATCACCGCAGTGTTCCTGATTGCCGCACAAGTGGCCAAGCAGTGTCCCTGATCACCACACAAGTGGCCCAGCAGTATCCCTGATCACCGCAGTGTTCCCGATTGCCGCACAAGTGGTCCAGCAGTGTCCCTGATCACCGCAGTGTCCCTGATTGCCACACAAGTGGTCCAGCAGTGTCCCTGATCACTGCAGTGTCCCTGATTGCCGCAGTGGCCCAGCAGTGGCCCTGATCACCACACAAGTGGCCCAGCAGTGTCCCTGATCACCACAGTGGCCCAGCAGTGTTCCTGATCACCACACAAGTGACCCAAGGAATTAGATGCGTAATTTTTGCCCTTAGAAAGCTAACAGGTGCTTATTGGATGTGGAGCCCCTCTATGTGGCCAGACTGTGAAAAGTCTTACACATGTGGTATCGCCATATTCAGAAAGAGTTAGAGAATGTGTTTTGGGGTGTAATTTTAAGTATGCCTATGTTGTGTAATAGAAATATCTCATAGATTGACAACTTTGCGTAAAAAAAATACATTTTCATTTTCTTTTCACATTTTCCAAAAACTTGTGGCAAAAAATGAAGTCTTCAGAAGACTCCCCATGCATCTTAAAACATACCTTGGGGTGTTTGCTTTCCAAAATGGGGTCATTTTATGGATAATTCCATTGTCCTGATGCTCCAGGACCTCCAAAATGGCACTAGGTAGTCAAGAAATTAGATGTGTAATTTTTGCCCTTAGAACGCTAACAGGTGCTTATTGGATGTGGAGCCCCCCTATGTGGCCAGACTGTGAAAAAGTCTCACTCATTTGGTATTGCCATATTCAGCAGGAGTTAAAGAATGCGTTTTGAGGTGTAATTTTAAGTATGCCTTTGCTGTGTAATAGAAATATCTCATAGATTGACAGGTTTGCGTAAAACAAAAACATTTTTATTTTATTTTCACATTTTCCAAAAACTTGTGGCAAAAAATGAAGCCTTCAGGGGACTCCCCATGCATCTTAAAACATACCTTTGGATGTTTGCGTTCCAAAATGAGGTCATTTTGTGGGTAGTTCAATTGTCCTGGTGCTCCAGGACCTCCAAAACTGTGA
The DNA here is from genome assembly GCF_062004578.1 of Staurois parvus. Taxonomy (NCBI): domain Eukaryota; kingdom Metazoa; phylum Chordata; class Amphibia; order Anura; family Ranidae; genus Staurois; species Staurois parvus. The sequence continues at coordinate 6,064,479 of NW_028318784.1, forward strand.
TAGACAGTCAAGAAATTAGATGTGTAATTTTTGCCCCTATAATGTCTAAGGGTGCTTATTGAATGTTGGGCCCCTTTATGTGGCTAGGCTGTGAAAAAGTTCACACATGTGGTATCTCCATACTCAGGAAGAGTACCAGAATGTGTTTTGGGGTGTAATTGCAAGTATGCCTGTGCTGTGTGAGAGAAAGAACTTGTTAAATGACAACTTTGTGGAAAAAAAAAAATTGTTTACTTTCATAATTTCCCTCAAAAATTGGCAAAAAATGACAACTTCAAAAAACTCCCCATGCCTCTCATTAAATACCTCAGACTGTCTACTTTCCAAAAAGGGGTCATTTGGGGGGTATTTGTACTGTCATGGCATTTTAGGGCCCCGAGAAATTATATAGGTAGTCAGTACATCAGGATTGATACATTTTCAAATATATGTACCGTGGTCTGTGGACTCTATAACTTTCACAAAGACTAAATAATACACACTAGTGGTGTGAACCTCCTGCGCTCACAATAATATTAAATAATAATAATAATTAAAAGCAAGAAGCTGCCAACATTAAATCATATATCTAATGATCCTTAAAGCTAAAATGTGAAAACAATGTGGCGCTAATCACTAGCAAATCAAAATACAACAAAGTGCAAAAATATTATATATCCCCTCAATTAAAAGTGAATAAACATGTCTATTAAATAGCCTCGTGCTTATAAACACACAAAAAACTCCTATAGTGATGGTGAAAAAACAGTCCTAGTGACTGATAATAGTGCGTGTTTTACCAAATATATATAGACATATAAGATGTACTCAATACATGTACATATATATATATACACACACCTACACAAATCTCATAAAGTGAATAAAAACAAACTCGTGTGCAAAAGTGAACTCAAATTAGTGCAATAATATACACACAATAATACATTTTCATGCGTTTTTAAAGTCCAACTTTCAATAATCACACTCCAGTGAACAAAGTAACTCGTGCTGATATCCGTGTGAAAAAACGTGAATTGATAGCTGTATAGAAAATCATCCAATCACCGGCTGAATGAGCCTCTCACCTTACAGACTCGACCCTTGCGAGTCAAAGCGTTTTTATAGGATCCCTCTCACAGATCCTCCAGGTTAGTATCACTCCAAATGACAGCTCCCAATATATGCGGATCTCCCTCTAGGGATCAGGACTCCAATAATAACTCCTTCTCCAGGCAGGATCACATACTGCACTAACCACTCACATGTAACATAAACACAAAACTCCCATAGCGTAATATGTTTATTGCCAAAGTGTGGTAAAATAGAATGCGCACTTACATTAGTGTAAATCAAGGCTCCTACCACATGCTTTTGGATGTTATCTGCATGGGTGTACAGGGTAAGAAAAGGTGTACCAAGATGGCCACCACGCCGGAAATACGTCACTACGTCGGGCCTACGCGTTACGTCACAGTACCATGTGACTTCCTCAGCCTTGAGGAAGTCACATGGTACTCTTTACGTCTGAAGGAAAATAAATTTAATCTCCAAATACGGAAAGGTTTCTTCACAGTAAGAGCTGTGAAAATGTGGAATAGACTCACCCAAGTGTTGGTTCTGGCCAGCTCAGTAGATTGCTTTAATTGCTGGATTCTTTTATAGATACACAGAATATAACTGAATACTAACATTTATAGGTAAAGTTGATCCAGGGAATATCCAATTGCCTCACAAGGTCCAGGAAGGAATTTTTTACCCTGCAGGAGCAAATTGGAGCATGCTTTGCTGGGTTTTCTTGCCTTCCTCTGGATCAATTGTGGCTATAGGATTATAATTTTTTTTTTTTTATGGTTGAACTGGATGGATGTTTGTCTTTTTTCAGCCAACTAACTATGTAACTCTATAATCAACACGTGTGAATGAGCAATATGCAACTGTAACACTTTCATACAAAGTTACAATGTTCCAGTCTGAGTGATCGCTGAGGGAAAAGGGGACTGAGGAACTGCTTCCTCCTGCCTGCAGCAGACTGATGGCATAATCTAAGCCTCGACATGTGACTAGAGCTCAAGGATGTTTTTTTTACTGATTTATGGTATAGATTTTTATACCATTGCTCTATATTGTAACAGGGCAAGAATATATTCATGCATGCTTATAAAATTATTAGGAAATCCCCATTAAAGTGGTTAAAAACCTCTGACATGAAATATGAACAAAGGCTATCCCTCTCTAGTGTGCACTTGTCTCAATCCAGAGCATTAAGTGTCATTGCTGTCTGATGCCCCGTTCCTCTGCTATCTGCATGAGTCACTTCTGACAAGTTCTTCTGACACCAAGAGAAAATGGTGACAGGGGAGTGATCTCCAGCATACAGCCTGTGATTGACAGCCTCAGCTCTGTTCCTGTGTGCTGTGTGAAGAGGGTATGTCCCTTCCCTCCAATCAGCTCTTAGAGCTCTCCTCACTGAGCTCTGCAGAGTGTAACTTAAAATCCCTACCCTGGTTTTTGAAGCTCAGACAAGCTGTATCAGGCTGGGTTCACACAGCGCTTTACTGCTGTCCATTGCTGGTTGCAGTAGGGGGCAGTGTGGTGCACAGTTCAATGCATCACACGACTCCCCTTTTTTTAATAAACTTTATTTGAAGTGTACAAAATGTGCAATTAATTTATGTAAATGTGCAGCGGGCAATGTGCTGTGGTGTTGTATATTGCCATGTAATACAACATGCTGCGCTGCGATAAAATGCAGCATGTCTATCGCAGCATGCTGCAGCCATTGTTTCCTGTGTCTTCTCGCTGTGACACACGTTTTCTAATGCAATAAAACCTCTGGCACAACACAGTGTGATTTAGCCGTTAGTTCTGCACTTTGAGCGGCTGTAGAGAAGAGAAGAGAAGACTGCAGATAAACAAGTACAACTTATGTAGGAGGATGTGTGTCATCTCTGTGTATCACATGAGGCCAGTCACTTCGCAGGGTATATGAGTTTACAACTACTTTAAGTACTTAAAGTATAGCCAAAAATTTTTTTCTGTTTTGAATAAAGTGGTGAAGGAGTAGAGCCACTGTTACATTTCCATTGCTGTCTGTGTCCCAGTCAGTGGCACAAGGAATGAAAGTGAGGGTAAATCCAAAATTCTAGAACAGGAATAATGGGGAAGTCTTCCAAAGTAGACACTTAAATTAATGACAACTGTCTGAAAAGGGATTTCCCTCACATCGGAAAGATATCCTATGACTTCCTATTGCCAAATAGAGGACAGTGGTTTTAACCACTTCAATACTGGGCACTTTCACCCCCTTCCTGCCCAGGCCAATTTTCAGCTTTCAGCACTGTCGCACTTTGAATGACAATTGCGTGGTCATGCAACACTGTACCCATATGAATTTTTTATACGTTTTTGAAGACATGAGACTGAAAAGACTGAAAATTTTTAAAAAAAAAATTTCATAAGTAATTTTTCATCTTCGCTGATGATGCTGCACTGATAGGCTGCAATAAAGAGGCTGCACTGATGAGCACTGATAGGTTGCACTGATGGGCACTGATGAGGCTTCACTGATAAGGTGGCACTGATATGTTGCACTGATGGACACTAATAAGCTTCACTGATGGGGCTGCACTTATGATCAGGGCACTGGTGATCACTGCCATGATTATCAGTGTAAATGTGTGCTGTCAGGATTGACGGCTATCGTCTCTCCTTCGCTGACAGCGCATGAGGAGAGGAAATACCGATAACTGGCAAGTTCCTTTACATATGATCAGCTGTGACTGGACAAAACTGATCATATGGCAAAGGGCCGCTGTAATTGGTCCTTTACCTGGATCTGTGATCAACTGTGTACAAAGGACACAGCGATCATAGAGCATGCCTGATGCACACCTTGGTAGTGTGCAGGATGCAAGGTTCTGGGAGGATGTTGTCTTGGACTAGGTCACTTACAGACCATTTACCGTGATCTACCAGTGAGCCAAATTAATATGAGAATTACATGCACGTGGAAGTAAGACACTGACACTTCGCAGTTTGCCAACTTCCTAAAATTCTGCTTTATTGAGGAACTAACAGTATCATTTATAGGGCTTATGATGCAGGCAAAGCATATACATTGATTGGGTGAAAAGTCCACTGGGTTTCTGCGTGTTCTTCCATCCGTGTTGATATCTTCCAATCATTGTCCTCAAAGAGACTCATTCCCTTTTATGGGGGTTGTTTACATTAAAAGATACTTTTCTCCTAATGAGTCACCTAGGGTGAGACTCCGGATGAAGGCGCCATCTTAATTATCATCATTGTTCTGTCAACCTATATCTGATTGTTTACTTAAGAGAGTAAGGAATTTTTTTAAAGAGCAAGAAACATAAAGTAGCAAGACTATAAAATTGTCATTTTACTGATCATCTAATAAAACGTGGACTGTCTATCACAATCCACTACAATCCCCCCTTAAAATGGCTATTTTATTCCTGACTGTCCCTATGTCTTCTGATGTCCTAACTGCCTGGTGGCCCTCCCTCTGGAACTCTTTTAAGACACATATAGAGCCCCTGAGTGGCTAATCCATCCCTAGAGTCTCGATACGTCCTGAGAAGGCCACAGTCAGGCACTGTCTTTCCCTGCTTATAGTTGTCTGTTAGGTGGGGGGGGGGGGAATTTGTAGCATTCCCTTTTTTTATAAATCTGAAATATGATGATCAGGGGCCATGGTCTGTAAGGGAGTATAGGATTCCCTTTCTTCACGGGGGAGTTCAACATTGTTATAGTTCAGGAATGTAGGGGAGATCTCGTTCACAGCTTTCCCTATTAGCCTCTCAATGCAAGGGATCACACAGCAGGCGACTATTGCAATTAGAATGATAATACCCAGGATAACCACCCCTGCTTGGGCGAGGGCTTTCTGCCAGCCACTCAGCCATCCAAACCACTGATCCCAGGGATGTGTAATACCAGCGTTTTCCTTAAGTTCATTTGACAGGTCCTCCAACCTCTTGATGGCCAGTGTCACCTTCCCATTTGGGCCTGTGTTATCTGGGATATACGTACAGCAGGTCATGGTCTTTGGTATCATTTTACAGACCCCCCCTTTTTCAGCTAATAACATATCGAGTGTCATACGATTTTGAAAGACCATGTTAGAAGTAGCCTCCAACTGCTCTGCTATCCCCTTTAAGGTATCTCGTGTGTAGTTTACAAACTGTTGTTGATTATAGTAGATGTAGTTTATCCAATCTACATTCTTGTTCTCAGTGATGAAGAGGAATAGGGATTCAAATCCTGTGGCCACCTGGTCTCTGGCCTTGAATTCATCGGGTACCCCCCTTGGGACTCCTATCGCATCTATTAAGACATGGGGGTCAAACTCCCTTGTGGGGCACTTCGTTTGTGCTTGGTTGCATGGAGGGGGTTGGGCGGCCCCTTAAGTAATGGATCTGAGAGGATGTGCAATGGCATTATGGCATTGGCAAGGGTACATTCCCCTCTCCATTTCCCTATCAGTCGGGTCCTAATCTTCTGATCACCACAGATCCAGAATATATTCCCCAATGATATGACCTGGTTCTGGGTTAGATCTGACCGGGCTGTACTATAAGCAGCACAGAATCCCTTTGTGAAGTTCCCCAGGAACCTTCCTCCTCCCTCATAGTTGGCATAGCAGGTATAATTACCGGGATATATAGTTAAACCATTTGGGGCCTTTTCGTCTCCTTGGACTAGGGGGTAACGCTTCTTCCAGTCCTCACATAAAGACTGGTTCGTAGAGATGTTAGTATACAGGCTTAAGACACACTCCTCTATGGAATCTGGTAAGGTTAATGGCACCATCCCCAGATGTGGTCTGGCATGACCACACACATAACAGTTGGACTTATTATGCGAGTTTGCATTTTATCTCATCCATTCTAACCACAGATTAGTGTCTGAGAGGCCGGTTTCTACAGCTATAGTATCTTCGTATGTAGGGTTTGCTATGGCCACCATCTCTGCCAACGTTTTGATCTTTGGCATAAGTGGGTTATAGGTGGGAGCAGTATCTCTGGAAGATTTCCATTGGTTTGATCTATACATATCCCTTATCCAGAATTTTCCCATCACTCCCCCATGTCCCCAGTATCCCAACCAGTAAAGCCCCTCATCTCCTGGGCTTGGGTTCTCTATGGTGAGGGTGAGTGGCATAGTTCTCCCTGTTGTGTTTTCATATGAACATGTGCCTTTTTTAAATATAGTCAATCTATCAATTAGGCTCTTCCCATTTTTATCTTTGCGGTTTAAAGCACTTAGCGGTTTATACCCCCAGTCAGGCCCCGTATTCCATCCTACTGAGCCCCAGTATCCGCACTTGTCTCCCCAATAGTCATCCGTCACACATATATATATTGTGGAGGCAATGGGGACAGGTGTGTTCTTGCACAGGCTATGATTGAAGAAAAATGTTGCTACTTGTGTGTTGGATGAATTATACCAAAACTGGGTGGAGTCACCCTTGTGAGTGATGGCCACCTGTTGGCCCCTTCCCATTCCCACCAAAAAAGGATATGCAACACAATCATTGTGGTGTGGGTGACACGGACAGGGCCTCGTCCTCTGGAGCTGGAACCTTCTTGCAATGTGAGGCGTGTATCCAGGTGGACTTTCCCTCCAACTTCACTGAAGTGGCAGTCACCAGGAGCACCTGGAAAGGACCAAGACCCAGTCTCCAGGTTATAAAGTGTGTGTTCCTATGTCCGCCTCAGGATCTGGAATGGAGGAGAATACTTGCACATGGATATTAGTCAACACACGTGTCAAAGATATCACATACTTTGTCAATGAGTCAGACTGCAATTGTAATTGTTGAGGATAGTAGGTACCCAGTCTAAGGGCGGACCCAAACAAAATCTCATAGGGAGACAACCCATGACTTCCCCTTGGTGTGTATCTAACGCTGAAAAGAGCAATAGGCAAGCTGTCCGGCCATCCCATGCCTACCTCTTGGGCCATTTTTAACATTCTTGACTTCAGGACCCCATTTAGGCGCTCTACCTTCTCACTACTCTGGGGATGATAGGGTGTGTGAAATGCAAGTGTGACCCCCAGAGCCCCCCCAGATCTCTTTTGTGACATTGGCAGTAGAAGCCGGTCCCTGATCGCTTTCAACCACCTCGGGCACTCCATATCTGCAGACTATCTCCGTGAGCAGCTTCTTGGCAGTGGTTCTTGCCGTCTGGTTGGTTACTGCGAATGCCTCTGGCCATCCTGAGAACATATCCACCACCACTAGGGCATATTCAAATCGTCCACTTTTTGACATCTGGATATGATCTATCTGGATCCTCTGAAATGGATATAGTGCCCTGGCCAGATGTTTGCTTGGAGGTTTCTCAGGTCTTCCAGAATTGCACTTGGCACATACAACACAAGACTTACAGAATCTGTCTGTGTAAGCCGTAACTCCGGGTGCCACATAGTATTTACTGATCAAAGAGTTCATTAGCATCTTGGACAGATGTGACGCTCCATGTGCCCACTGCACTGTTGCCGGATATAAGGATCTGGGAAGCAGAACCTTCTTCCCCACCACCCACAATCCTTTGTCCTCAACTGCTCCTTTCTGTATCCATTCCTTCCTTTCTTCTTCTGAAGCGTTATCCTGGGCTTCCTGGAGTTGGTTGTCCCTGGGCTGGTGAATTAACACAGACATCACCTCACTGCACATCTCTTCGCCCTCTTCCTGCTCCCTGACCGCAGCTTGCTTAGCAGCCATGTCTGCCAGATGATTTCCTTTTGCTTCCATAGTGGTCAATTTACCGTGGGCCTTCACCTTCAGTATGGCCACTTGGGCTGGTAGTAAGAGTGCTTCCATAAGGCGGTTGATCGCCTTTCCAAGCTTTATAGGAGTCCCAGCTGCCGTGAAAAAGCCCCTCATTTTCCAGATTAGGCCAAAATCAAGTGCAACCCCCAGTGCATATCTGGAGTCCGTGTAAATATTAGCTGTCTTTCCTTTTGTTAATTCACAGGCTTTGGTGAATGCCCTTAGTTCAGCCTCTTGTGCAGACATAAAAGGTGGAAGAGGTCTAGCTTGCAGTACCATTGTGTCGGTAGTCACAGCATATCCAGTGTGGTAGGTGCCAGCATTATCTGCAAAGCGGGATCCATCCACAAAGAGTATTAGGTCAGGATTTGATAGGGGTGTATCATGGACTGTTGGTAGGTGTGTAATCTCTGCCTGCATAAGTTCCAAACAGTCATGTACCACATCCTCTGGTGCCATGTCTTCGGTGTCGTCTTCTGTTCCTTCTACCCCCCCTCTGGAAGAGGAAGAAGAGTTGCAGGGTTTATCTGGGTGCATCTGACCAGGATAACATGATCAGGCAGGAGGAGGGAGCCTTGTAGTCGCAGATGTCTGGCAGCAGATAGATGTTTGGGTTGGGTTTGATTCAATATTGCAGTGATGTCATGGAGGGCCAGAAGTGTGAGTGGATGTCCTAAGACCAAATCTGCTGTCTTATCCAGAAGAAGATGAGCAGCAAAAACAGCCCTCAGACAGGAGGGACCACCCCGTGTAACTGGGTCCAGCCTGCCGGAATAATAGCCTAGAGACCGGAGGTGACCTCCGTAGCGTTGTACCAGGACTCCTGTTGCATGACCCTGCCTCTCAGCCACAAAAAATTTGAATGGCTCATCGTAATTTGGTAGGCCTAATGCAGGTGCAGTGGAAATGGCCTTTCTCAGGCGATGGAAGTCAAGTACAGCTTTTTCTGTCAGGAAGAAGGGTTCAGATTTCAGGGCATCATTTAGGGATTGCATCAAAATGGAGGCTTCTGGGATCCAGGAACGACAATAGGAAACCAACCCTAGGAAAACATGCAGGGCTTTTGGTCCCTGAGATATTGGGACATTCTGGATAGCCCGTACTCTATCCGGCATGAGGTGATGAGTGGCTTAGGAAATGCAATGTCCCAAGAAAATAACAGACGTTTGGCACCACTGTAACTTGTCCTTTGAAACCTTGCAGCCCTGTTCAGCCAGGTGATGGCATTGCAGACTCTTCCCACCCTGAGTTGTAGTCATTGGGTCGCCGTGGACGTCTGGGAGCTCTGCATTCCCTTCTGAAATGTCCTGGTTTTCCACAGTTGAAGCAAACAAGTGGGTTTCTTCTGGAGACCTGCTCTCCAGCCGACAACATGAGTGGTGTCGGCTTCCGGGCCACCTGGGCGGTCTCCAGACCTTTTGCCACTAATAGCAGTATATCCAGGTGGAGGGTACGGTACTCTGGATGGGCAGTGATCAAGCCCTTGCGAACAGACTCCTTTAGTCCTGATACAAATGCAGAGGCCAGCATTTGAGTATGTACCTTGTTATGGACACTGAATCCCAGGTCTGTAAACACCTGTGTTAGTCTGGTATGGAACTTTTCCACCGACTCAGTCTTGTGGTGGCCTGGTCCGCCAGTCTCTCTCTGGTCCACTGCTGCAACTGGTCACAGAAAGAAATTCCCGAGGCATAAGTGGTGTCCTCATTTGGCTTTACTCTGGTGGGATCCTTTTCCATTATAGGCCAATATGCATCCCCAGCCTTGATCTCATACAGACTGACCAAATCCCTCCAGGCTGTGGAATAGGTCTTGTGGATCTGGGCTATGCGCCGGTAAAAAGGCATCGGGTGTTTCTCCGGGTCCGGACTGCGGCCTTCCGGGGGTGGGTAGTCCTGTTGGGGGGGCAGATGGAGCTGGCATCATCTGCCTGTGTGACCTGGCGATCTGCAATAGCTGCTGTCACTTCTTGAGCCCATCCTCTTCTGTCTGGCAGAGAGGTAGGGGTCACCACATCTGTAAAATTCCAGCCCAGCCATTCTGTGGGTGTCTTCAGTTCAACTTGGTCTGAAGCCTCTGTTTGTTTTGATGGTGGTGGTACTACAGGCATTAGGGGTGTGTGGAGGGCCAAAGGTGGTTGGGAGCCACAGACAGCACTGGGCAAAGGGGGGCAGCTGGTATGAGGTGTGTATGGTGTATCGGTGTACTAAGCCCAGAGTCAACATGGCTTCCGGTGGCTTCACTGGGCGCCGCCATCTTTGATGAGGGCGGAAGCGGAAGGGGCGGGACCGGAGGCGGAAATGGAGGTGACTGAGTTGGAAGCATCGGATGTTGCATAGTCAGCTTCCGGTCACATCCCTTGCAAATCTCCTCCCACCCCGGATTCTTAACTGAACACCCCTTACATATCTGGAGGTTCTGACTACACGGTATACAAAAATCTGGACTCTCCGGGTGGGGCCTTCCTGTATTTCCACATGCCTCGCACCTCCAATACGGGTCATCATCATAGGGGGACGTCGCCTTGCCAGGCGCATCTCCTTTCCTGTAATATACATATACAACTCCCCCGTCCTGATTCAGTTTTTGCTCCACCCACCCCTCCTGATGTAGGGCGCGGGCCACATTAAACCAAGTTTCTGCTGTTTTTAACATGTTATGCTTCCCTCCCGGGGACCCTAAGGTGGTCCCCAAAGCCGTCACTCTGTTCTGAAAGTGCTGTGTCGTGAGACAGTGTAAGCAGAACTTCGCCCCCTGCTTCTCCTCCAGTAACTTCCCTATTTTCCTGCTACACTGAGAATAATGTACATTAACCCTGTAAACCAATATATCAGGAGCTACAATTGTCACTGTACTACTTTCACCAATCTTCACTCTTTCGTGTACACCAAACATTAATCCACATACACAGTGTGATCATGACATAGTATTTCAGACACGCCTGTCGGGAGTAAAATGTGTTTTTTTTTTTTAGTTTTCTTTTTCCCCCACAAGACCAATCCCTGGCTGTGGTTAGTTTTTCCCTCGAGTCACCATTACTGCGACTACGAGTTCCCTTTGTCAGTCACCATTACTGCGACTGCGAGTTCCCGGCATCCTCTCTCAAATCAGGGTGTATCCTGTCCACTCCTGACGAGGAATATTTTGCCGTAATTCTCCCCTCCCTCACAGGCGCATCAACAACAACCCAACCAATCACACTGGTACACACAGACAACACAAAAGACAAGACATATCACACTGGTAGATGACGTTACACTGACAGGTGGGTTCAAAGGAGCCCCGGGCAAGTATACCTGTCACTTTGCTGATCAACGGACAGCCAGACGGGTGAGTAGTCCCGCTGGGCAATTCCAGACTACGCAGGTAAGGAATTATTAGACATTCACTTACCGCTTTCGGAGGTGATCAGTCTCCACATCTGGAATGCTCCACGGTCCCCCTCGTCCACTCTGGGTTGGCTGATCTGGTGTGCAGAACCCGGGCCCCACGTTGGGCGCCAAATGTCTTGGACTAGGTCACTTACAGACCATTTACCGTGATCTACCAGTGAGCCAAATTAATATGAGAATACGTGCACGTGGAAGTAAGACACTGACACTTCGCAGTTTGCCAACTTCCTAAAATTCTGTTTTATTGAGGAACTAACAGTATCATTTATAGGGCTTATGATGCAGGCAAAGCATATACATTGATTGGGTGAAAAGTCCACTGGGTTTCTGCGTGTTCTTCCATCCGTGTTGATATCTTCCAATCATTGTCCCCATAGAGACTCATTCCCTTTTATGGGGCTTGTTTACATTAAAAGATACTTTTCTCCTAATGAGTCACCTAGGGTGAGACTCCGGATGAAGGCGCCATCTTAATTATCATCATTGTTCTGTCAACCTATATCTGATTGTTTACTTAAGAGAGTAAGGAATTTTTTTAAAGAGCAAGAAACATAAAGTAGCAAGACTATAAAATTGTCATTTTACTGATCATCTAATAAAACGTGGACTGTCTATCACAATCCACTACAATGTCTATAGACACTATAGCTGTCTTTCAGCTACGGCGCAATCGGGAAGTGGTTAATTCTCCCTTACTCTATCCAAAATGAAAAAAAAATGTCTTTAGATATACTTCAATGATAAGCAATATTTTACAGTGGTGAAAATAATTATTTGATCCCCTGCAGATTTTGTAAGTGTGCCCACTTATAAACAAATAAAGGGTCTATAATTTTTATAATAAGTGTTTTGTAAATGATAGAGACAGAACATCAACCAAAAATCCAGAAAAAACACGATACAAATGTTATAGTTCAGTGAGTTCAGTGAGTAAAATAAGTATTTGATCCCCTACCAAACAACAATAATTCTGGCTCCCACAGACTGGCTATGTACTTATGTGGTACACTGATTAGTCATATCAATTTAGGAAGGTGCTCCTAACGACAACTCGTTATGTGTTTAAAAGACACCTTTCCACAGAATCTCTTTCTTGGGCACCACCCTGAGCAAGACCAAAGAGCTGTCAAAGGACATCAGGGACAAGATTGTAGACCAGCACAAGGCTGGGATGGGCTACAAGAGCATCAGCAAGAAGCTTGGTGAGAAGGAGACAACTGTTGGAACAATTATTCACAAATGGAAGAAATACAAAATAACCAACAATTTTCTTCAGTCTGGGGCTCCATACACAATTTCTCCTCATAGGGTAAGGATGATCAAGAGAAAAGTGAGGGATCAGCCCAAAATTAAATGGGAGGAGCTTGTGAATGATCTCAAGGCAGTTGGAACCACAGTTACCAAACAAACCATTGGTAACACAATACGCCACCATGGACTGAAATCCTGCAGCGCCCGCAAGGTCCCCCTCCTCAAGAAGGCACATGTGTAAGGCCCGTCTGAAGTTTGCCAATTAACATCTAAATGATTCGGAGAAGAATTGGAACAAAGTGCTGTTCTCAGATGAGACCAAAATTGAGCTCTTTGGCATTAACTCGACTCGCAGAAAAATGCTGACTATGACCCTAAGAACACCATCCCTACAGTCACGCACATAGGTGGAAACATTATGCTTTGGGGCTGTTTCTCTGCTAAAGGTACAGGCTGACTTTGCCGCACTGTGAGGTCAATAGACGGGGCCATGCATTGTAAAATCTTGGATGAGAACCTTCTACTCTTAGCCAGAACACTAAAAATGGGTCATGGATGGGTCTTCCAGCATGACAATGACCCATAACATACCGCCAAGGCAACAAAGGAGTGGCTCAAGAAGAAGCACATTAAGGTCATGGAGTGGCCTAGCCAGTCTCCAGACCTTAATCCTATAGAAATTGTATGGAGGGAACAGAAACTTCGAGTTGCCAAGCAACAGCCAAGAAAGCTTAAGAATTTAGAGAAGATCTGTAAAGAAGAGTGGACCAAAATCCCTCCTGAGATGTGTGCAAACCTGGTAACTAACTACAAGAAACGTCTTTCTCTGTGCTTGCCAACAAGGGTTTCTCCACCAAGTAATAAGTCATGTTTTGCTTGGGGATCTAATACTTATTTTACTTACTGAACTGCAACTCAATTTTTAACATTTGTATTGTGTTTTTTTCTGGATTTTTGATTGATATTCTGTCTCTATCATTTAAAATAAACCTATGATACAAATTATAGACCCTTCATTTCTTTATAAGTGGGCAAACTGTCAAGGTCCTACCTTCCCTCAGGGCTTGTGCTGCTCCATGTGCTGGCATCCATCTTAGGTGTCTGCAAAGCATTGTGGGACCCTTTATGCTTTCAGCCCCCTGCGGCTCCTCCCCCAGGAGGTGGTGGCTTATCACATATAAGTCTGCTGTTTGTAGCTGTCCATTGCATTTGTGTCCTGTCTGTTGCACAGCAGCAAACTCCTGTTTAGTTTCTCATTGCTCTCCTGGATATCGACTCGGCTTTGGCAAGACTCCTTCCTGGCTTCTGACCCCGGCTCTGGCGACCATCCTTCCTGGCTTCTGACCCCGGCTCTGGCGACCATCCTTCCTGGCTACTGTTCTACCAAGTCATCCGCTGTTGCTGTTGGACTTGCATAGACTCTTGTGTCTCTCTGTCTTGTTTTGTATAATAAACCTATCTTTAATTGCACCTCCTTGTGTGTCTGGCTCCTTGCTCCCTGACACAAACTTACAAAATCTGCAGGGGATCAAATAATTATTTTCTCCACTGTATAGCAAGCACCTTTCTATTAGATTTATGTTTTTATTCTTTACGGAGTATACCTATATAGAAAATCCTGCTTTTAATATTACTTTCATTTTTATGTTAGATTTACAGCTTCTGGCAATGTCCTATTTGAGCCCCAGGGTACATTTTATTACTAAATATTAAAGGCTTTCCAAACTCCAAAACAAAAATGTATATACTGTACAAAATACAGCTTACTAGTTTTTAGATGTGGTGACTGCATCAGTTTTTCAGGCTAAGAAAATGTTCTACAAATACAGAAAAAGAACTGTTTATCTTGCCAGAATTCCAGTTTACTGATATCATCCATTGCACTGAGCTGATTTATCACACAATCAATTTCCCAGGTACCCTCTATGAACTACAAATGCATAATGGAGAGGGAAAGTGGAGTAGGAGTTAGTAGTCCAAATCAAGATAGCAGCCTAGTGACAACCATGAATCCCTCCACGTATACAGTGGAAGGGTGAATGTGGCAACCCAGGGACAGGAAGTGAGTTATCACCCCCAGGGTCATCTTTAATGCAGTGCAATAGGGACAGCTGTCCCAGGTCCAGACATTGTTATGGGAACCAAAGCAGGTGACCCTTGAGCCTGCACTGTCCAGGGTTGACAGAGGCGGCCACGGATGGAGCAGTCAGCCACATTTACCTCCTCCAGTCCAGGCGGAAGCTCTGTCAGGATGGACTAATCCATCTTCTTCCTCTCCCCACATGGCTTCAGCTCCACTGGGGGCACTGCCACTGCTGTGCCGGCATGTGCAGTGAGTCTGGGGCCATCTGTCTCCTCGCCTCCCCCCCCTCCAAAGCCCCACTGTGACAGTGTCTGACCGATCCCATCACCACACAGCAAGTGCTCTGTGCCGCCAATGACAGGCCTTACTGGCACTGTGGAGGAGGAGGAAGGGAGAGCCGGACAGGGCTCAACTAAGTCAACTCAAGTGAGACCACATACATGGCACAAACCCGGAGGGCACCTTAACCCCTACACTGCCGTGGGGAGCACAGTGTTCCTGCACTACTGTTACTGCACTGTGCACTGATTTACCATACCAGGGACATTTGATACTAATGTCACCCTACAATTGGAGGTATGGAGGTAGCTATCTTTGAATGGAGAGGCCCCTGTACTGTAGATAGTACTTTCTCTATGGAGGGGCCCCTGGACTGGAGGAAGTAGTCTCTCTATGTAGAACCTCCATAGAAATACTGCTACCTCCAGTCTAAGGGCCTCTTCATAAAGAGATTGCCACATCCAGTCCAGTGGGGCCCTCCATAGGGAGATGGCCATGTTCAGTCAAGGGGCCAGCACATAGGGAGATGGCCACGTTCAGTCAAGGGGCCCCTCCATAGAGAGACTGCCATGTTAACTGCTAGCAACTAATCAGTGAACAGTAGCGATCTGCTGTAACCTCTAAAAACCACTTTCGTGGTATTGATGTGCAGTAATTTTAACAACCAATCAGTGAGCAGTAATGATGTGCAGTTACCTCTGGTAACCAGTCACAATTGCGGCATGATCTGCTGCAATAAACTAATTTTTCTGATATTTATTGTGTGTCTCAGAGCAGGTGGAGAGCGAAATTGCAAGGGGGTGTCAAGAAAATGTTTGCTCAGGGTCCAATTAATATTAAAGAGGGCCCAGATCACCCGATAAAAATAAGGCAAAGAAAGCTTACAAAAGAAAACTAATGCAGCCATCACATCTAAGCACTGGTAAACAGAAATATATTACATTTTTGTTCTTGGGTTTAAGTATGCTTTAAAAGAAAAATAAAACTTTACAAAATGCTCTGAATTTTCTGAATTTCAGAACTATTAGGACATTACATGGCAATATACAATATTTTAACACCTGTGTTTCAGCTTGTATTCCTAATCCTGTTCTGATCATAGAACGAGACACAGGGATTTTACTTTTTCCACAGACTTCCATGATCCAGTTAGTACACTGGTAATTTCCATGGGTATTTAAATAAACCTGCTGGATATTTTGTGGTTCACTACTATAAAGAAGAAGAGCTCTACTTACTGCACCATGGGAAGAGCTGCAAGGAATAGCATGTACCTAGTCCAATACCTAGCTTGGCTCTAAGCACAGAATTCTGAAGCTTAGCAAAAGCTCAAAAAATATATAGTTTTTCTGCTTCATATCCCTGTAGCAGAATTACAATCCTTTACAAATGTAAATGTAACAAAGTTTATTCAAATTAGCAGAAAATACCTCAGAACAATTTCATTTTTTTGGCATTAAAATGTATGTAAACCCAAAAACTAATATGTAATATATTAAAGCTTATGAGTCGTTAGATGTGGTGGCTTTTTCACTTTTTAGACTTAAAAACATTCACAGCAAGTATAGAATATACCTGTTGATCATACCAAAAATGCAGTTTTTTTGTTACTTTCTGTGAGCTTAAAGTATTTTTAAACCTGGAAAGTCAAATGCAAATAGAACACTACATTTAATAATGAACAAGGGCACAAATCATTTGTGCATAATATGACAAGTGGAATAAAAGCCTGTCATATGTAATCCTCCATGAGACATCAGAGAGAGAGAGAGACATCAGAGAGAGAGAGAGAGAGAGAGAGAGAGAGAGAGAGAGACATCAGAAAGAGAGAGAGAGACATCAGAAAGAGATACATAAGAGAAAAAAATACATCAGAGAGAGAGACATCAAATAGAGAGACAGAGAGAGACATCAGAGGAAGAGGAAGAGAGACATGAGAAAGGGAGACATTAGAGAGAGAAATCAGAAAGAGACATATTAGAGAGAAAGAGACATCAGAGAGAGAGAGAGACATCAGAGAATATAGTCAGAGAGACATCAGAGAATACGTAGAGACTCTGTGATTAAGTGGGAGGGGAATAGTGTGATGTTAGGTCTCCGCCCCCCAATCTTTGGTGCTGTGCCATGCCCACAGATCGCCAGATTTCTGAGGGCTACAACGGATGATTTTTTAAGAGACACACAATGTGAATTAGGTTATAACAACGTTATCTACTATACTTTGCAGAAGAATGATATTTTGGGGTTTGGGGTTTACAGACACTTTAAAATAAGGCACAAACATCCTTATCTTGCTTGTGTGAGCTACCAGCCCCACTAATCCACCATGTAATAGATGAACAAAGTGACTTATGTTTAAATGCTTATGTGACAGCCATGGTTACCCCCATAAATACAGTGGATGAGTGAGTTTAGCCACTAAGGGATAGGAAGTATGTTATTATCGGGATTTCCAGGAGAAAATGAAGGAAAAAGTAATAATTCAGCCACATCATCAAAGGACTGGTAAACTGCAATAAATAACATTATTGGTTTTGGGAACAGATAAGCTTTAAATGCATGGGGTCATAGTTTACATTTTACACTAGTGAAATGTAGCTTTTGGTTTCACATCCATGCGTATGCCCATTTTCTTATTCCCTTGATATAATCTACTCTGGCCTGTTGCCCCTGGGTAGCACTTTGAATGCTTACTGACTTACTTTTTTATGCTTTGTACACCCAGTTTACTGGGCGTCCTGCACCTTACTTATCCAGACCGGAGGAGTCTGATTACAGAGACTCCTTTTTCTTTTTTTTTAACAGCCTTACTGGTTCTTTTCACATTCTCTGTTGCTATAGCTAATTTTACCATAGACTCATGGAGCACAAGAGGCTTGAACTCTCCTATAAAGCAATCTTTCCACTTCTTGAGAGATTAGTGTCCTCATGTTTGTATTTTCCAGGATACTCACCAAGTCAGCAATAAAACTCTCAGTCTTAAAAAACTCTGGGTGGGATATCATTATCATTCTAGCTATTCAAACGTTGCTAGAGGGATAAGCATTTTGGTATGTAAATCCTTGCCTTTTCGCCCCATACTCCTAGAGTTGGACCCAGATGGATGGTACATTGTGATTCATGCTATGGTGGAAGGTTTAGAGCTAGTGTTGGTGGGATTGTATATTCCTTCTCCTGCTTCCCTTGGGCTGCTGCACAAGATAACTTCATTGGTGGGTAGTTATTCTATGGATAATATGCTCCTCATGGGGGACCTTAATATGCCAGCGGACCCTGGAATGGATAGGCTTTCCCAAGAGGGGGTTGCCTCTTCTGATCTTGCATCTTGGGCTGAGGTCTAATGTCTTTTTGACGTCTGGAGCTGGAAGCACCCTGACTCTAGAGAGTATACTTGTTATTCTGCTACATATAAGACTTTCTGCAGAATAGACCTTGCTTATGTGGGAGGTCCTCTCCTCTCCAGGGTTCAACGAGTGGATAAGGGAATTTCAGACCATGCCCCGGTATTAGTGAAGATTCCCCTCTCCGAGAACTCCCAAGACAAATTGTAGAGACTTTCCAGATTTTAGATTTCTGATCCCAAGGTAGATCTTGGCTTTCGGCAGCAGATGGGCACCATTGGAGTATCATTCTGACACTGTGACATCCATGTGGGATGCCTTTAAAGCTTTCGGTAGATGACAATATCAGATGCTTATAGGTCAGGTTCGCAGAGATTTAAAGACTGACTTGGCTGTGGCAGAGGCTGAAACCTCTAGCCTAAAGTATCAATATGTTCCAGCTATTCTAACTTTGCTAGAGGGGTAAGCATTTTGCTGCGCAAATTGTTGGTGCTATATAAATCCTGTATAATAATAATAATGTTCTGACTAAAGACCTACAGGTATATAGTAGACTGAAGGGAACAAAAGGAGGGTTATCCTTTTATGTACATCCTTAACCAAAAAGAAGCTACTCCAGCAGTCCCAGGGGATTTTTGAACAAGGTGAACAAAATGGTAGGCTTTTAGCTTGGCTTACCTGTGAACAATCTCCTGCTATGAGTGTCCCACGTATAGTTACCTCCTCTGGGGAGGTCTTAATGGTGTCTGATGATATCACAGATTGTTTTGCTTCCTATTATGAAGGACTGTATACCTCAAAAGGTTACGTATGCTACTGATGAATGTAGTTCCTACCTTTCAGAGATAGGCTTTCCGATACTGACTTCCACTTATTAGGATCGTTTGGACTTTCCTCATTGCATTGAAAGAAGTCCAGATGGCTATTTCCTCCCACCAAACTGGGAAAACCCCTGGCCTAGACGGTTTTCCTGTTGATTTCTATAAAACATGTGCGGATGACTTACTACCCCATTTTCATGCTATGCTTGTGAATTCACTACAGACTGGTTCCCTTCCTTCCACAATGTCAGAGGTAGTGATAGTAGTGGTGCCTAGGCCAGGCAGAGACCCGGAACGATGTTCATCTTACCATCCCATTTTGTTGCTAAACGTGGACGCTAAACAGCTTACAAAGATTCTGGCTTACCGATTGCTGGGCAGAGGCATCGTCATTAACATTAGGTGACTGTTTATGCATATTGCCATAGCAACAGAGGATTGTCCATGAGTGGTGGCCTCTCTTGAAAAAGCATTCAAATCAGTTCAGTGGGATTACCTATGGAGGGTGGCGGAGTGTTTTGAGTTTGGGCCTAATTTTATTGCGTGGCTGAAACTACTGTAGCACAACCCGATTGCTAGACTGCGGGTTAACGTGGTAATTGTTCTAAGACCTGATGTATCTCTGTCTGAATCCTACATATGGCCTACTTGAGATGGTTAAATTGCGTTGTACCGACTGTAATGCGTTTGATAACCTGTGCATTATTCAATAAACATTTATCAGTTTAAAAAAAAGCTGTCCAACCATAGAGTGAATTTGAGCCAGTTCTTTGAAATAGGACCTAAATATATAAGCTGGATAAAGCTTTTGTATTTCAAATCATCTCGTATGAAACTGTCAATGGGCAACATTCTAAGGTTGTTCTTTGTCACCCTTAATATTTATAGAACCATTAGCACTTGTGGTATGTAAGTCCTCTTAAATTGTTGGCTTTAGATGGGGCCCATTAGAGGAGAAATTAATACTGTAAGCTGATGACACAACCACCTCCTTAATTAATTTAATGTCTCTGATACGCAGATCTTTTTCAGGTCTAGAGATAAAGTCTACCCTACTCTCATTAGACTCTCTTAGGACCTTTTTGCCCGATACTGCAGCTATGATCAAAGTCATGGACTCATTCGCTACTTGGGCATTAATATCTCTCCATGTCCAAGGGATTATTTGTCTCTAAATTTAACTCCAGCTTTCGGCAACCTCAAGAGTAAAAGTTGGTGCTGTCTTCCACTTCAGTGGTTGGCCCAACTTTAAGTGTTACTAAACCCAGGACTCTACATTCACTCTATCTGGTCTCCCACAGTACACACTACATGGAAATGCAATTATTTTAGTAAATATTAACTGCTAAATACCTTTTCTCATCAGCAGTTAGAGCAGTCTTGTGACTTCTATCAGTGTCCAGTAGAGTGCATGTTAAAGTTTGTAGGAGTTTTCTTTCTGCTCTAGGAGGATGAAAAACCCCTGACCTCTGTCTGGACAGTGCTGATTGGCCCTGTGCTGATCACATGCACTCTCCCAAGAAAAAAAAACCTTTCTAGCAATACACACTAAACTGAGAATAAGCAGAGTGTCTCCACACAATATCTTATCAGGAGATAAGAAGGAGACACTGGAAGAAGGGGAGGATCAGAGAAGTCAGGATCAGACAGCATTTTTACACAATGCAGAAGATTAAACCCTTAGGTTCCACAGTAAGTATAACAAGCATGCTTTACTGCATATACAGACTGATTTTACTGTTGTGGATTTAGTAACACTTTCATTAAAATGGTGTATCTCCCCCAGCTGTTGTATCTGTTACAGAATGAACCTATTTGGATATCTAAGCATTGGTTTTGTATAGTTGATGCTTTATTTCGAGAGCTGATATGGAGGGGAAGAATTAGGCTGGAATTACTACAGGGACTCTTGGATCAAGGAGAACTGCCACTTCTTAATATGTGATTACATTATATGTCTGCCCAGGTTCAGTATTTGACAGGTTTCCTTGAGGTTGGGAATAGGAACCTATGCATGCTCAATGTAAGCTGACTTGCCTTAGATTATATATAGAGATGAGCGAAGTATTCAAAAATTCGATTCGACTGATTCGGCGAATTCGTGGAAAAATTTCGATTCGAGTCGAATATATTCGCTGTGAATTTAACTTAAAAAAGGGTGTTTCTAGGCTTCAGAGAGACTTAATATTAGTGCTGAACACTGTACCTTTAATTTAAATGCCCTTGGAGTCTGCTGGGGAAGAGAAATAATACTGTCAGTCAGTATGACATGCAGATGAGTGCCGTCGATCTTAGAATCACCGCACACTTCACTCATTTGGGCAGTCACGGGGCCAAAACCAGAGTGTGGAGCCACAGTGTGGCGGTGGAGGCAGCAGCAATGGGAGGCCATACAGCACCCTATGACAAAAATGGAAACCACCAGCAGTGTGAGGAGACCTGAAAGTGGCACATGGCAGAGTGTGGCGATAGAGACAGCAGCAATGGGAGGCCGTACAGGGACCCATGACACACTCTGGACCTGGCAGCAGCATGAGGAGGCGGTACAGGGGCCCATGGCAGATTACGGGCCTGGCAGCAGCATGAGGAGTCGGTACGGGGGCCCATGGCAGATTACGGGCCTGGCAGCAGCAATGGGAGGCCGTACAGGGACCCATGACACACTCTGGACCTGGCAGCAGCATGGGGAGGCGGTACAGGGGCCCATGACAGATTACGGGCCTGGCAGCAGCATGAGGAGTCGGTACGGGGGCGCATGACAGATTACGAGCCTGGCAGCAGCAACTTGGACAGGAGGACGTTCAGCTTCTGCACCGTCTGGTGCGTGCTCGCAAACTGTTGTCTCTTGGAAACGGATTCCAAGAAAGACTGCTGACGGAATCCGTGAAGAGGAGTAGCAGGAGAAGGAGCATCTGAACGAGCGGAATATGCCAACAAGCGACAACAGGGGCCCATGACAGATTACGGGCCTGGCAGCAGCATGAGGAGTCGGTACGGGGGCCCATGGCAGATTAGGGGCCTGGCAGCAGCTATGGGAGGCCCGTAATCTGCCAGCACCCTATGTCAAAAAATTGAACACACCAGCAGTGTGTGAGGAGACCTGAAAGTGGCACATGGCAGAGTGTGGCGATGGAGACAGCAGCAATGGGAGGCCGTACAGGGACCCATGAGAGACTCTGGACCTGGCAGCAGCATGAGGAGGCGGTATAGGGGCCCATGGCAGATTAGGGGCCTGGCAGCAGCTATTGGAGGCCCGTAATCTGCCAGCACCCTATGTCAAAAAATTGAACACACCAGCAGTGTGAGGAGACCTGAAAGTGGCACATGGCATGAGAGACTGTGGACCTGGCAGCAGCATGAGGAGGCGGTATAGGGGCCCATGGCAGATTAGGGGCCTGGCAGCAGCTATGGGAGGCCCGTAATCTGCCAGCACCCTATGTCAAAAAATTGAACACACCAGCAGTGTGTGAGGAGACCTGAAAGTGGCACATGGCAGAGTGTGGCGATGGAGACAGCAGCAATGGGAGGCCGTACAGGGACCCATGACAGACTCTGGACCTGGCAGCAGCATGAGGAGGCGGTATAGGGGCCCATGGCAGATTAGGGGCCTGGCAGCAGCTATTGGAGGCCCGTAATCTGCCAGCACCCTATGTAAAAAAATTGAACACACCAGCAGTGTGAGGAGACCTGAAAGTGGCACATGGCATGAGAGACTGTGGACCTGGCAGCAGCATGAGGAGGCGGTATAGGGGCCCATGGCAGATTAGGGGCCTGGCAGCAGCTATGGGAGGCCCGTAATCTGCCAGCACCCTATGTCAAAAAATTGAACACACCAGCAGTGTGTGAGGAGACCTGAAAGTGGCACATGGCAGAGTGTGGCGATGGAGACAGCAGCAATGGGAGGCCGTACAGGGACCCATGACAGACTCTGGACCTGGCAGCAGCATGAGGAGGCGGTATAGGGGCCCATGGCAGATTAGGGGCCTGGCAGCAGCTATTGGAGGCCCGTAATCTGCCAGCACCCTATGTCAAAAAATTGAACACACCAGCAGTGTGAGGAGACCTGAAAGTGGCACATGGCATGAGAGACTGTGGACCTGGCAGCAGCATGAGGAGGCGGTATATAGGGGCCTATGGAAGATTAGGGGCCTGGCAGCAGCTATAGGAGGCCCGTAATCTGCCAGCACCCTATGTCAAAAAATTCTACACACCAGCAGTGTGAGGAGACCTGAAAGTGGCACATGGCAGAGTGTGGCGATGGAGACAGCAGCAATGGGAGGCCGTACAGGGACCCATGACACACTCTGGACTTGGCAGCAGCATGAGGAGGCGGTACGGGGGCCCATGGCAGATTAGGGGCCTGGCAGCAGCTATGTGAGGCCCGTAATCTGCCAGCACCCTATGACAAAAAATGTAACACACCAGCAGTGTGAGGAGACCTGAAAGTGGCACATGGCAGAGTGTGGCGATGGAGACAGCAGCAATGGGAGGCCGTACAGGGACCCATGACAGACTCTGTACCTGGCAGCAGCATGAGGAGGCGGTATATAGGGGCCCATGGCAGATTAGGGGCCTGGCAGCAGCTATGGGAGGCCCGTAATCTGCCAGCACCCTATGTCAAAAAATTCTACACACCAGCAGTGTGAGGAGACCTGAAAGTGGCACATGGCAGAGTGTGGCGATGGAGACAGCAGCAATGGGAGGCCGTACAGGGACCCATGACACACTCTGGACTTGGCAGCAGCATGAGGAGGCGGTATAGGGGCCCATGGCAGATTAGGGGCCTGGCAGCAGCTATGTGAGGCCCGTAATCTGCCAGAACCCTATGACAAAAAATGTAACACACCAGCAGTGTGAGGAGACCTGAAAGTGGCACATGGCAGAGTGTGGCGATGGAGACAGCAGCAATGGGAGGCCGTACAGGGACCCATGACAGACTCTGTACCTGGCAGCAGCATGAGGAGGCAGTATATAGGGGCCCATGGCAGATTAGGGGCCTGGCAGCAGCTATGGGAGGCCCGTAATCTGCCAGCACCCTATGTCAAAAAATTGAACACACCAGCAGTGTGTGAGGAGACCTGAAAGTGGCACATGGCAGAGTGTGGCGATGGAGACAGCAGCAATGGGAGGCCGTACAGGGACCCATGAGAGACTCTGGACCTGGCAGCAGCATGAGGAGGCGGTATAGGGGCCCATGGCAGATTAGGGGCCTGGCAGCAGCTATTGGAGGCCCGTAATCTGCCAGCACCCTATGTCAAAAAATTGAACACACCAGCAGTGTGAGGAGACCTGAAAGTAGCACATGGCATGAGAGACTGTGGACCTGGCAGCAGCATGAGGAGGCGGTATAGGGGCCCATGGCAGATTAGGGGCCTGGCAGCAGCTATGGGAGGCCCGTAATCTGCCAGCACCCTATGTCAAAAAATTGAACACACCAGCAGTGTGAGGAGACCTGAAAGTGGCACATGGCATGAGAGACTGTGGACCTGGCAGCAGCATGAGGAGGCGGTATATAGGGGCCTATGGCAGATTAGGGGCCTGGCAGCAGCTATAGGAGGCCCGTAATCTGCCAGCACCCTATGTCAAAAAATTCTACACACCAGCAGTGTGAGGAGACCTGAAAGTGGCACATGGCAGAGTGTGGCGATGGAGACAGCAGCAATGGGAGGCCGTACAGGGACCCATGAGAGACTCTGGACCTGGCAGCAGCATGAGGAGGCGGTATATAGGGGCCTATGGCAGATTAGGGGCCTGGCAGCAGCTATAGGAGGCCCGTAATCTGCCAGCACCCTATGTCAAAAAATTCTACACACCAGCAGTGTGAGGAGACCTGAAAGTGGCACATGGCAGAGTGTGGCGATGGAGACAGCAGCAATGGGAGGCCGTACAGGGACCCATGAGAGACTCTGGACCTGGCAGCAGCATGAGGAGGCGGTATAGGGGCCCATGGCAGATTAGGGGCGTGGCAGCAGCTATTGGAGGCCCGTAATCTGCCAGCACCCTATGTCAAAAAATTGAACACACCAGCAGTGTGAGGAGACCTGAAAGTGGCACATGGCATGAGAGACTGTGGACCTGGCAGCAGCATGAGGAGGCGGTATAGGGGCCCATGGCAGATTAGGGGCCTGGCAGCAGCTATGGGAGGCCCGTAATCTGCCAGCACCCTATGTCAAAAAATTGAACACACCAGCAGTGTGAGGAGACCTGAAAGTGGCACATGGCATGAGAGACTGTGGACCTGGCAGCAGCATGAGGAGGCGGTATATAGGGGCCTATGGCAGATTAGGGGCCTGGCAGCAGCTATAGGAGGCCCGTAATCTGCCAGCACCCTATGTCAAAAAATTCTACACACCAGCAGTGTGAGGAGACCTGAAAGTGGCACATGGCAGAGTGTGGCGATGGAGACAGCAGCAATGGGAGGCCGTACAGGGACCCATGAGAGACTCTGGACCTGGCAGCAGCATGAGGAGGCGGTATATAGGGGCCTATGGCAGATTAGGGGCCTGGCAGCAGCTATAGGAGGCCCGTAATCTGCCAGCACCCTATGTCAAAAAATTCTACACACCAGCAGTGTGAGGAGACCTGAAAGTGGCACATGGCAGAGTGTGGCGATGGAGACAGCAGCAATGGGAGGCCGTACAGGGACCCATGAGAGACTCTGGACCTGGCAGCAGCATGAGGAGGCGGTATATAGGGGCCTATGGCAGATTAGGGGCCTGGCAGCAGCTATAGGAGGCCCGTAATCTGCCAGCACCCTATGTCAAAAAATTCTACACACCAGCAGTGTGAGGAGACCTGAAAGTGGCACATGGCAGAGTGTGGCGATGGAGACAGCAGCAATGGGAGGCCGTACAGGGACCCATGAGAGACTCTGGACCTGGCAGCAGCATGAGGAGGCGGTATATAGGGGCCCATGGCAGATTAGGGGCCTGGCAGCAGCTATGTGAGGCCCGTAATCTGCCAGCACCCTATGTCAAAAAATTCAACACACCAGCAGTGTGTGAGGAGACCTGAAAGTGGCACATGTTTGAGGCATGATTCATGGCGGATTTAGTCAGTTGTGTCAGGAACTGGTGGTTTGAAATCCAGACTAATCCACGCCTGATTCATTTTCACAAACGTGAGTCTCTCCACACTTTGGGTGGACAGTCGTGTCCTCCGCGGAGTTACAATACCTCCTGCCGCACTAAACACGTGCTCCGATGCCACGCTACTGGCCGGGCATGACAGCCTTTCAAGGGCAAATTCAGCTAGTTGGGGCCAAAGGTCAAGTTTCGTTGCCCAGTAGTCAAGGGGATTGTCTACCTCGGTTGGCAGGGTGCTGTCCAAGTAGGCCCAAGCCTGTTGTTTGAGGTCCTGCTCCAGGTCCACCTGATGCTGCTGCTGCTGCGGCTGGTTAGTAGTTTCCTCACTGCGCTGGTGAAGAAAGCTACTCATCATCGACTGCAGACTGAGGCAGCCGCTGCTGGTGGAGCTGCCACTGCTCCTACCACCCCACCCCTCCCCTGCTGCCATGGCAGCGGAACGCGAGCGCACAGGGCCCACAGTGTCTGAGGATGGACGTTGGCGCACAAAGGCAGAGACCAACTGACTACATAGGTGGTTTTTATAGTACGTTATTTTGGCCTCCCTCTCAGCAGGTGTGAAAAAGGCCACCATTTTTGAACGGTAGCGAGGGTCCAACAAGGTGGACAGCCAAAAGTCATCCCTCTGTCTGATGGTTATTATTCGGCTGTCGCTACGCAAGCAACCGAGCATGCTATGGGCCATTTGTGCCAAGGAATGCGAGGGACTCCCTGCCTCCATCTCCACAGCATACTGCCACGGTGCGTCTGGGTCCTCTGTCTCCTCCTCCTCCTCCTCTACCAGATGCTCCTGCTCCTCCACTCCTGTCCGCTGAGTGGAAAAACCACCCATTTCACTCAATAATTCCTGAGCACAAATGTCCTCCTCTACCTCCTCCTCTTCTTCCTGTCCTGCCCCCACAGGGGTCATGTGGCGTTGAGATCTGTGCGCCACGTCTACCGCACCCTGACCAGCCATTGTTAACAGCATTTGTTCAAGGACGTGCAACAGAGGAATGACGTCGTTCATCCCATAGTCCTGCCGACTCACGAATAGCGTGGCCTCCTCAAAGGGCCTGAGCAAGCGGCAGGTGTCACGCATGAGCTGCCAATGGCTGACATCGAAGTTACACAGGGGAGTACCTTTATCCGCTTGTAACATCAGGAAATCGGTGATGGCCTTTCGCTGCTCGTAAAGGCGGTCTAACATGTGTAGGGTTGAATTCCACCTTGTTGCAACGTCGCAGATCAGGCGATGATGTGGAATTCCGTTCTGCCGCTGCAGCTCAAGGAGGGTGTGCTTTGCGGTGTAGGAATGGCTGAAATGCATGCAAAGTTTACGTGACATTTTAAGGATGTCTTGCAGTGGGATGGTGGATTTTAGGAACCGCTTGACAACCAGATTGAACACGTGAGCCATGCAAGGCGCATGGCACAACCTTCCTTGACGCAGAGCAGACACCATGTTCTTTCCGTTGTCGGTCAACATGGTTCCGATTTTCAGTTTGCGCGGAGACAGCCATCTGTCGATTTCTCTGTTCATTACACTCAGAAGTTCCTCCCCTGTGTGACTACGTTCGCCAAGGCATACCAGGTGCAGAACAGCGTGACACCATTGCGCCCTGCACATGTGATATGCCGGTCGGGTAATGGGACTTGGCACGGGGGTGGCGGCTGAGGACACGGCGGAAGAAGAGGTGGTAGAGGCGGACATGTTTGCCGGACCAAGGACGTGCAAACGTGGAGGCAAAAGCGGCGTGACCTGTCCAAGTTGCTGGTGCGGCTGTGCCGGCACCACGTTCACCCAGTGGGCCGTAAATGACATGTACTGTCCCTGACCGTAGTTACAGCTCCACACCTCGGCACTGCCGTGCACTTTGGCAGAGACCGACATGCTCAAAGACTGGCCCACCATGTCTTCTACATGTGAATGCAGGGCTGGCACTGCCTTTTTGGCGAAGAAATGACGGCTTGGCACTCTCCACCGCGGCGCGGCACAAGCCATCATTTCTCTGAAAGGTGCTGAGTCCACCACTTGGAAAGGGAGGGACTGCAGCACCAGCAACTTGGACAGGAGGACGTTCAGCTTTTGCACCGTCGGGTGCGTGCTCGCAAACTGTTGTCTCTTGGAAACGGATTCCAAGAAAGACTGCTGACGGAATCCGTGAAGAGGAGTAGCAGGAGAAGGAGCATCTGAACGAGCGGAAGATGCCAACGAGCGACAACTCCCCTCAGCAGAGGTGTTGGAGCCTTGACTGGCTGATGGAGGGCGATTGACGTCGGGTGACGGAGCAAGTAACGGAGCGGGTGATGGAGCGGGGGCTGGGGCGGGCAGAACCGCCGTATCTTTATCACGGTTTTCCCAGGCCACCAAATGGCGACGCTGCATATGCTGCCGCAACGCTGTAGTCCCAACATGGGCCCCCTGGCCACGCTTGACTTTCTGGCCACATAGTCGACATACGGCTACGTTTACTTCCTCGGGCGGCTTGACGAAAAATTGCCACACCGCCGAGTAGGAAACTTTGCCCCCGATACTCCTCACTGGCTGACTGCTGCTTCCTCCGTGCACACCGGCACCACTACTGGCCGTGGTGGTAGGCTGCAGTGGAGCTGGTGCTCTACTCCGTGGCCGATTGGCTCCACTGACACTGCTTCCACTGACACTGCTGCGACCCTGCTGCTGTCTCCTGGGCAACCCACCGACTGTTTCGCTCACTGCCAAGCTGCCACCCTCTTCTCCTGATGATGCGGAAGAAATTGCCTGATGACGACGAGGCTGCCAAGTGCGATCAACCTCCTCATCATCAAGTAGGGTCTCCGCCTCACTACTAGCCCCCTCGGCTGCATCTGGGTCAGGAGACAGACCTGTCTCTAGACCGGCTACCGGGCCACTCTCCTCGCCACTACTTCTTCGCCTGGCTGCTGAAAAGGCGGATGTCTCCCCCCGTTCCTGACCGCCCTCTGTTAGCTCTTCCTCACTGTACAGTGGGGCTGAGCCCACAGCATGCGATACTTCGCTTGGTGAGGGAACACCAAAGGACAGGGGCAGGTAGAGGACACGTGATTTCAGTGGGCTTGCTCCCGGGCCATGCCAACTAACGGTTGTGTCTGACGTACCCACCGACCGTTGGCTGTAGGTGTCAGAGGTGACCTGGGAAGAGGAAGACGACCGAGCCAACCAATCGATGACGGCAGGGTTGTCGGTGGAGACACGACCGCTGGATGACACCGGGAGCACTGGCCTCTGGCTGCGAATAGTGCTGCCTCGACCCCTTCCTCTGCTGCCACGTCTGCTCGCTCCTAAAACATTGCCTCCTCTGCCACTCCTCTGCATGTTGTCTGACATACTCTTTAATTAAACGATTATGTGTCCCTGAGTAACAATTCTGTGTCCCTGAGTAACAATTCTGTGTCTGTGCGAGTAACAATTCTGTGGCCCTAAGTAACAGTTCTGTGGCCCTCAGTAACAATTCTGTGTCCCTGATTAACGTTTCTGTGGCCCCAAGTAACAGTTCTGTGGCCTCAGTAACAATTCTGTGTCTGTGCGAGTAACAATTCTGTGTCTGTGCGAGTAACAATTCTGTGGCCCTAAGTAACAGTTCTGTGGCCCTCAGTAACAATTCTGTGTCCCTGATTAACGTTTCTGTGGCCCCAAGTAACAGTTCTGTGGCCCTCAGTAACAATTCTGTGTCTGTGCGAGTAACAATTCTGTGTCTGTGCGAGTACCAATTCTGTGGCCCTAAGTAACAGTTCTGTGGCCCTCAGTAACAATTCTGTGTCCCTGATTAACGTTTCTGTGGCCGAGCTTCAGGTGAATGTGGGGGTCCATCATGAGGTAGGGACAGGGAAGAATTGTAATGTTAGTTCTTGTCAATAAAAATTAAAAAACAAGAATTTCAGCCAGTTCCTGATGGCCCTTTTGGCATCTACTCACCTGACATCCTACAATTGAATAATCGAAGGAGCAAGGTGGAAAATGGTTGGCTGAACGGTTCCTGTATCCAATCAAATGCAAAAACCATAGAAATACAGAAAGTATTGCCAGACCAAAATTGAATAAATCAGTCCAGGGTAATTTTAATAGTTAATAAAAAAGTTATATAATACAGCCAACACGTTTTGGGCAACACCACTCCCTGTGCATAAAGGCTCAACACAGAATAAAAACTGGATGGACTCAAAGAAAATAGTGACCCCCACAGATCTATGATAGAACCAGTATTGAACTCTCCTCATGGAGGAACACCTTGACAGCAGTTACTGAGCAGCAATGGAGGCAGTGGTGTTGCCCCAAAACACAGTGGATATTTTTAAATAACTTTTTTTATCAACAACAAAATTTATATTGGACTCTTTTATCCAATTTTGATCTTGCAATCCTTACAGTATTTCTATGGTTTGGGTTACTGTTGGGAGCCCATCAAGGGAAGCCATGCTGTAAGGGAGCCGCCTCAAGAGGGCTATTGAGCTTGGTTCAAGTTTTCCTTCATCTGACAATGCATACAGATCTGAAAGTTCCCAGTGCCTCTTTGCATATAAAGCAGATTATAGGCACCTCTCAGGCTAGTCCATAGGCAAACCACTGTGAGTGCTGGCCGGGAACGGAGCTCATCTCAGCTCCAAACTGCAA